>NW_026279510.1:0-1581 GCF_023373465.1 Oncorhynchus keta
AATCTATGGTTTGAATCTATGGTCCTAATCTATGGTTTGAGTCTATGGTCCTATACTATGGTCCTAATCTATGGTCCTAATCTATGGTGCGAGTCTATGGTCCTAATCTATGGTCCTATACTATGGCCCTATATTATGGTGTGAATCTATGGTCCTAATCTATGGTTTGAATCTATGGTCCTAATCTATGGTCCTATACTATGGCCCTATATTATGGTCCGAATCTATGGTCTAATCTATGGTCTAATCTATGGTCCTAATCTATGGTCCTATACTATGGACCGAATCTATGGTCCTAATCTATGGTTTGAATCTATGGTCCTATACTATGGCCCTAATCTATGGTCCTAATCTATGGTCCTTATCTATGGTCCTAAACAATGGTCCTAAACTATTGTCCTTCCTGTACAGTACCAGGGACCAGGAAGCTATGCCTCCTGGGAGGAGCTACTGAACCATATGAGATGAGTAATGTAGGGTATGTAGACATTATTAAAGTGACATAATTTAAAGTGACATTATTTAAAGTGACATTATTTAAAGTGACTAGTGAAACCTTTATTATGTCCATTTATTTAAGTGGCCAGAGATTTGAGTCTGTATGTTGGCAGCAGCCTCTCTATGTTAGTGATGGCTGTTTAACAGTCTGATGGCCTTGTCACTACTGCCACAGGGACCTTCTATATTCACTACTGCCACAGGGACCTTCTATAGTCACTACGGTCACAGGGACCTTCTATAGTCACTACTGCCACAGGGACCTTCTATATTCACTACTGCCACAGGGAGCTTCTATAGTCACTACTGCCACAGGGACCTTCTATAGTCACTACGGTCACAGGGACCTTCTATAGTCACTACTGTCACAGGGACCTTCTATAGTCACTACGGTCACAGGGACCTTCTATAGTCACTACTGTCACAGGGACCTTCTATAGTCACTACTGTCACAGGGACCTTCTATAGTCACTACTGTCACAGGGACCGTCTATAGTCACTACTGCCACAGGGACCTTCTATAGTCACTACTGCCACAGGGACCTTCTATATTCACTACTGCCACAGGGACCTTCTATATTCACTACTGTCACAGGGACCTTCTATATTCACTACTGCCACAGGGACCTTCTATAGTCACTACTGTCACAGGGACCGTCTATAGTCACTACTGCCACAGGGACCTTCTATAGTCACCACTGTCACAGGGACCTTCTATAGTCACTACTGTCACAGGGACCTTCTATATTCACTACTGTCACAGGGACCTTCTATATTCACTACTGCCACAGGGACCTTCTATAGTCACTACTGTCACAGGGACCTTCTATAGTCACTACTGCCACAGGGACCTTCTATAGTCACTACTGTCACAGGGACCTTCTATATTCACTACTGCCACAGGGACCTTCTATATTCACTACTGCCACAGGGACCTTCTATATTCACTACTGCCACAGGGACCTTCTATAGTCACTACTGTCACAGGGACCTTCTATATTCACTACTGCCACAGGGGGGACCTTCTATATTCACTACTGCCACAGGGGGGACCTTCTATAGTCACTACTGTCACAGGGACCT
>NW_026279511.1:0-35291 GCF_023373465.1 Oncorhynchus keta
TAACATAATGATAGAGGGTTAGTCTATATTACATTAACATAATGATAGAGGGTTAGTCTATATTACATTAACATAATGATAGAGGGTCAGTCTATATTACATTAACATAATGATAGAGGGTTAGTCTATATTACATTAACATAATGATAGAGGGTTAGTCTATATCACATTAACATAATGATAGAGGGTTAGTCTATATTACATTAACATAATGATAGAGGGTTAGTCTATATTACATTAACATAACGATAGAGGGTTAGTCTATATTACATTAACATAATGATAGAGGGTTAGTCTATATTACATTAACATAACGATAGAGGGTTAGTCTATATTACATTAACATAACGATAGAGGGTTAGTCTATATCACATTAACATAATGATAGAGGGTCAGTCTATATTACATTAACATAACGATAGAGGGTTAGTCTATATCACATTAACATAATGATAGAGAGCCAGTCTACATCACCACATTAACATAATGATAGAGGGTCAGTCTACATCACCACATTAACATAATGATAGAGGATTAGTCTATATTACATTAACATAATGATAGAGGGTTAGTCTA
The DNA here is from genome assembly GCF_023373465.1 of Oncorhynchus keta. Lineage (NCBI taxonomy): Eukaryota > Metazoa > Chordata > Actinopteri > Salmoniformes > Salmonidae > Oncorhynchus > Oncorhynchus keta. The sequence goes on from NW_026279511.1 coordinate 577, forward strand.
TATTACATTAACATAATGATAGAGGGTCAGTCTATATTACATTAACATAATGATAGAGGGTTAGTCTATATTACATTAACATAATGATAGAGGGTTAGTCTATATTACATTAACATAATGATAGAGGGTTAGTCTATATTACATTAACATAATGATAGAGGGTTAGTCTATATTACATTAACATAATGATAGAGGGTCAGTCTATATTACATTAACATAACGATAGAGGGTTAGTCTATATTACATTAACATAATGATAGAGGGTTAGTCTATATTACATTAACATAATGATAGAGGGTTAGTCTATATTACATTAACATAATGATAGAGGGTTAGTCTATATTACATTAACATAACGATAGAGGGTTAGTCTATATTACATTAACATAATGATAGAGGGTTAGTCTATATTACATTAACATAACGATAGAGGGTTAGTCTATATTACATTAACATAACGATAGAGGGTTAGTCTATATCACATTAACATAATGATAGAGGGTCAGTCTATATTACATTAACATAACGATAGAGGGTTAGTCTATATCACATTAACATAATGATAGAGGGTTAGTCTATATTACATTAACATAACGATAGAGGGTCAGTCTATATTACATTAACATAATGATAGAGGGTCAGTCTATATTACATTAACATAATGATAGAGGGTTAGTCTACATCACCACATTAACATAATGATAGAGGGTCAGTCTACATCACCACATTAACATAATGATAGAGGGTCAGTCTACATCACCACATTAACATAATGATAGAGGGTTAGTCTATATTACATTAACATAATGATAGAGGGTTAGTCTATATTACATTAACATAATGATAGAGGGTCAGTCTATATTACATTAACATAATGATAGAGGGTTAGTCTATATTACATTAACATAATGATAGAGGGTTAGTCTATATTACATTAACATAATGATAGAGGGTTAGTCTATATTACATTAACATAATGATAGAGGGTCAGTCTACATCACCACATTAACATAACGATAGAGGGTTAGTCTATATTACATTAACATAATGATAGAGGGTCAGTCTATATTACATTAACATAACGATAGAGGGTCAGTCTATATTACATTAACATAATGATAGAGGGTTAGTCTATATTACATTAACATAATGATAGAGGGTTAGTCTATATTACATTAACATAATGATAGAGGGTCAGTCTATATTACATTAACATAACGATAGAGGGTCAGTCTATATTACATTAACATAATGATAGAGGGTTAGTCTATATTACATTAACATAATGATAGAGGGTCAGTCTATATTACATTAACATAATGACAGAGGGTCAGTCTATATTACATTAACATAATGATAGAGGGTTAGTCTATATTACCACATTAACATAATGATAGAGGGTCAGTCTACATCACCACATTAACATAACGATAGAGGGTTAGTCTACATCACCACATTAACATAACGATAGAGGGTTAGTCTATATTACCACATTAACATAATGATAGAGGGTTAGTCTACATCACCACATTAACATAACGATAGAGGGTTAGTCTATATTACCACATTAACATAATGATAGAGGGTCAGTCTACATCACCACATTAACATAACGATAGAGGGTTAGTCTACATCACCACATTAACATAACGATAGAGGGTTAGTCTATATTACCACATTAACATAATGATAGAGGGTTAGTCTACATCACCACATTAACATAACGATAGAGGGTTAGTCTATATTACCACATTAACATAATGATAGAGGGTCAGTCTACATCACCACATTAACATAACGATAGAGGGTTAGTCTATATTACATTAACATAACGATAGAGGGTTAGTCTACATCACCACATTAACATAATGATAGAGGGTTAGTCTATATTACATTAACATAATGATAGAGGGTCAGTCTACATCACCACATTAACATAACGATAGAGGGTTAGTCTATATTACATTAACATAACGATAGAGGTCAGTCTACATCACCACATTAACATAACGATAGAGGGTTAGTCTATATTACATTAACATAACGATAGAGGGTTAGTCTATATTACATTAACATAACGATAGAGGGTTAGTCTACATCACCACATTAACATAACGATAGAGGGTTAGTCTATATTACATTAACATAACGATAGAGGGTCAGTCTATATTACATTAACATAATGATAAAGGGTTAGTCTATATTACATTAACATAATGATAGAGGGTTAGTCTATATTACATTAACATAATGATAGAGGGTTAGTCTATATTACATTAACATAACGATAGAGGGTCAGTCTATATCACCACATTAACATAATGATAGAGGGTTAGTCTATATTACATTAACATAATGATAGAGGGTCAGTCTATATTACATTAACATAATGACAGAGGGTCAGTCTATATTACATTAACATAATGATAGAGGGTTAGTCTATATTACCACATTAACATAATGATAGAGGGTCAGTCTACATCACCACATTAACATAACGATAGAGGGTTAGTCTACATCACCACATTAACATAACGATAGAGGGTTAGTCTATATTACCACATTAACATAATGATAGAGGGTTAGTCTACATCACCACATTAACATAACGATAGAGGGTTAGTCTATATTACCACATTAACATAATGATAGAGGGTCAGTCTACATCACCACATTAACATAACGATAGAGGGTTAGTCTATATTACATTAACATAACGATAGAGGGTTAGTCTACATCACCACATTAACATAATGATAGAGGGTTAGTCTATATTACATTAACATAATGATAGAGGGTCAGTCTACATCACCACATTAACATAACGATAGAGGGTTAGTCTATATTACATTAACATAACGATAGAGGGTCAGTCTACATCACCACATTAACATAACGATAGAGGGTTAGTCTATATTACATTAACATAACGATAGAGGGTTAGTCTATATTACATTAACATAACGATAGAGGGTTAGTCTACATCACCACATTAACATAACGATAGAGGGTTAGTCTATATTACATTAACATAACGATAGAGGGTCAGTCTATATTACATTAACATAATGATAAAGGGTTAGTCTATATTACATTAACATAATGATAGAGGGTTAGTCTATATTACATTAACATAATGATAGAGGGTTAGTCTATATTACATTAACATAACGATAGAGGGTCAGTCTATATCACCACATTAACATAATGATAGAGGGTTAGTCTATATTACATTAACATAACGATAGAGGGTCAGTCTATATTACATGAACATAATGATAGAGGGTCAGTCTACATCAGTACATTAACATAATGATAGAGGGTTAGTCTATATTACATTAACATAACGATAGAGGGTTAGTCTACATCAGTACATTAACATAACGATAGAGGGTCAGTCTACATCACATCATTAACATAACGATAGAGGGTTAGTCTATATTACATTAACATAACGATAGAGGGTCAGTCTATATTACATTAACATAACGATAGAGGTTAGTCTATATTACATTAACATAACGATAGAGGGTTAGTCTATATTACATTAACATAACGATAGAGGGTCAGTCTATATTACATTAACATAACGATAGAGGGTTAGTCTATATTACATTAACATAACGATAGAGGGTTAGTCTATATTACATTAACATAACGATAGAGGGTCAGTCTATATTACATTAACATAACGATAGAGGGTTAGTCTATATTACATTAACATAACGATAGAGGGTCAGTCTATATTACATTAACATAACGATAGAGGGTTAGTCTATATTACATTAACATAACGATAGAGGGTTAGTCTATATTACATTAACATAACGATAGAGGGTTAGTCTATATTACATTAACATAACGATAGAGGGTCAGTCTACATCACCACATTAACATAATGATAGAGGGTTAGTCTATATTACATTAACATAACGATAGAGGGTTAGTCTATATTACATTAACATAATGATAGAGGGTTAGTCTATATTACATTAACATAACGATAGAGGGTCAGTCTACATCACCACATTAACATAACGATAGAGGGTTAGTCTATATTACATTAACATAACGATAGAGGGTTAGTCTATATTACATTAACATAACGATAGAGGGTCAGTCTACATCACCACATTAACATAACGATAGAGGGTCAGTCTATATTACATTAACATAACGATAGAGGGTCAGTCTATATTACATTAACATAACGATAGAGGGTCAGTCTACATCACCACATTAACATAACGATAGAGGGTTAGTCTATATTACATTAACATAACGATAGAGGGTCAGTCTACATCACCACATTAACATAACGATAGAGGGTTAGTCTATATTACATTAACATAACGATAGAGGGTCAGTCTACATCACCACATTAACATAATGATAGAGGGTTAGTCTATATTACATTAACATAACGATAGAGGGTTAGTCTATATTACATTAACATAACGATAGAGGGTCAGTCTACATCACCACATTAATAAATAAAATAATAAATAATATATGCCATTTAGCAGACGCTTTTATCCAAAGCGACTTACAGTCATGTGTGCATACATTCTACGTATGGGTGGTCCCGGGGATCGAACCCACTACCCTGGCGTTACAAGCGCCATGCTCTACCAACTGAGCTACAGAAGGACCATTAAGATAATGATAGAGGGTTAGTCTATATTACATTAACATAACGATAGAGGGTTAGTCTATATTACATTAACATAACGATAGAGGGTCAGTCTACATCACCACATTAACATAATGATAGAGGGTTAGTCTATATTACATTAACATAATGATAGAGGGTTAGTCTATATTACATTAACATAACGATAGAGGGTTAGTCTATATTACATTAACATAACGATAGAGGGTCAGTCTACATCACCACATTAACATAATGATAGAGGGTTAGTCTATATTACATTAACATAACGATAGAGGGTCAGTCTATATTACATTAACATAACGATAGAGGGTCAGTCTATATTACATTAACATAACGATAGAGGGTGAGTCTACATCACCACATTAACATAACGATAGAGGGTTAGTCTATATTACATTAACATAACGATAGAGGGTCAGTCTACATCACCACATTAACATAACGATAGAGGGTTAGTCTATATTACATTAACATAACGATAGAGGGTCAGTCTACATCACCACATTAACATAATGATAGAGGGTTAGTCTATATTACATTAACATAACGATAGAGGGTTAGTCTATATTACATTAACATAACGATAGAGGGTCAGTCTACATCACCACATTAACATAATGATAGAGGGTTAGTCTATATTACATTAACATAACGATAGAGGGTTAGTCTATATTACATTAACATAACGATAGAGGGTCAGTCTACATCACCACATTAACATAATGATAGAGGGTTAGTCTATATTACATTAACATAACGATAGAGGGTTAGTCTATATTACATTAACATAACGATAGAGGGTCAGTCTACATCACCACATTAACATAATGATAGAGGGTTAGTCTATATTACATTAACATAATGACAGAGGGTCAGTCTACATCACCACATTAACATAACGATAGAGGGTTAGTCTATATTACATTAACATAACGATAGAGGGTTAGTCTATATTACATTAACATAATGATAGAGGGTTAGTCTATATTACATTAACATAACGATAGAGGGTCAGTCTATATTACATTAACATAACGATAGAGGGTCAGTCTATATTACATTAACATAACGATAGAGGGTCAGTCTACATCACCACATTAACATAACGATAGAGGGTTAGTCTATATTACATTAACATAACGATAGAGGGTCAGTCTACATCACCACATTAACATAATGATAGAGGGTTAGTCTATATTACATTAACATAACGATAGAGGGTCAGTCTACATCACCACATTAACATAATGATAGAGGGTTAGTCTATATTACATTAACATAACGATAGAGGGTTAGTCTATATTACATTAACATAACGATAGAGGGTCAGTCTACATCACCACATTAACATAATGATAGAGGGTTAGTCTATATTACATTAACATAACGATAGAGGGTTAGTCTATATTACATTAACATAACGATAGAGGGTCAGTCTACATCACCACATTAACATAATGATAGAGGGTTAGTCTATATTACATTAACATAATGACAGAGGGTCAGTCTACATCACCACATTAACATAACGATAGAGGGTTAGTCTATATTACATTAACATAACGATAGAGGGTTAGTCTATATTACATTAACATAACGATGGAGGGTTAGTCTATATTACATTAACATAACGATAGAGGGTTAGTCTATATTACATTAACATAACGATAGAGGGTTAGTCTATATTACATTAACATAACGATAGAGGGTTAGTCTATATTACATTAACATAACGATAGAGGGTTAGTCTATATTACATTAACATAACGATAGAGGGTCAGTCTACATCAGTACATTAACATAATGATAGAGGGTTAGTCTATATTACATTAACATAACGATAGAGGGTTAGTCTATATTACATTAACATAACGATAGAGGGTTAGTCTATATTACATTAACATAACGATAGAGGGTCAGTCTACATCAGTACATTAACATAATGATAGAGGGTTAGTCTATATTACATTAACATAATGATAGAGGGTCAGTCTACATCACATCATTAACATAATGATAGAGGGTCAGTCTACATCAGTACATTAACATAATGACAGAGGGTCAGTCTACATCAGGACATTAACATAATGACAGAGGGTCAGTCTACATCACCACATTAACATAACGATAGAGGGTCAGTCTACATCACCACATTAGCATAATGATAGAGGGTCAGTCTACATCACCACATTAGCATAATGATAGAGGGTCAGTCTACATCACCACATTAGCATAATGATAGAGGGTCAGTCTACATCACCACATTAACATAACGATAGAGGGTCAGTCTACATCAGTACATTAACATAACGATAGAGGATTAGTCTATATTACATTAACATAACGATAGAGGGTCAGTCTACATCACCACATTAACATAATGATAGAGGGTTAGTCTACATCAGAACATTAACATAATGATAGAGGGTCAGTCTACATCACCACATTAACATAACGATAGAGGGTTAGTCTATATTACATTAACATAACGATAGAGGGTTAGTCTACATCACCACATTAACATAACGATAGAGGGTCAGTCTATATTACATTAAAATAACAATAGAGGGTCAGTCTACATCACCACATGAACATAATGATAGAGGGTCAGTCTACATCACCACATTAACATAATGATAGAGGGTCAGTCTACATCACCACATTAACATAATGATAGAGGGTTAGTCTATATTACATTAACATAATGATAGAGGGTTAGTCTATATTACATTAACATAATGATAGAGGGTCAGTCTATATTACATTAACATAATGATAGAGGGTTAGTCTATATTACATTAACATAATGATAGAGGGTTAGTCTATATTACATTAACATAATGATAGAGGGTTAGTCTATATTACATTAACATAATGATAGAGGGTCAGTCTACATCACCACATTAACATAACGATAGAGGGTTAGTCTATATTACATTAACATAATGATAGAGGGTCAGTCTATATTACATTAACATAACGATAGAGGGTCAGTCTATATTACATTAACATAATGATAGAGGGTTAGTCTATATTACATTAACATAATGATAGAGGGTTAGTCTATATTACATTAACATAATGATAGAGGGTCAGTCTATATTACATTAACATAACGATAGAGGGTCAGTCTATATTACATTAACATAATGATAGAGGGTTAGTCTATATTACATTAACATAATGATAGAGGGTCAGTCTATATTACATTAACATAATGACAGAGGGTCAGTCTATATTACATTAACATAATGATAGAGGGTTAGTCTATATTACCACATTAACATAATGATAGAGGGTCAGTCTACATCACCACATTAACATAACGATAGAGGGTTAGTCTACATCACCACATTAACATAACGATAGAGGGTTAGTCTATATTACCACATTAACATAATGATAGAGGGTTAGTCTACATCACCACATTAACATAACGATAGAGGGTTAGTCTATATTACCACATTAACATAATGATAGAGGGTCAGTCTACATCACCACATTAACATAACGATAGAGGGTTAGTCTATATTACATTAACATAACGATAGAGGGTTAGTCTACATCACCACATTAACATAATGATAGAGGGTTAGTCTATATTACATTAACATAATGATAGAGGGTCAGTCTACATCACCACATTAACATAACGATAGAGGGTTAGTCTATATTACATTAACATAACGATAGAGGGTCAGTCTACATCACCACATTAACATAACGATAGAGGGTTAGTCTATATTACATTAACATAACGATAGAGGGTTAGTCTATATTACATTAACATAACGATAGAGGGTTAGTCTACATCACCACATTAACATAACGATAGAGGGTTAGTCTATATTACATTAACATAATGACAGAGGGTCAGTCTACATCACCACATTAACATAACGATAGAGGGTTAGTCTATATTACATTAACATAACGATAGAGGGTCAGTCTATATTACATTAACATAATGATAAAGGGTTAGTCTATATTACATTAACATAATGATAGAGGGTTAGTCTATATTACATTAACATAATGATAGAGGGTTAGTCTATATTACATTAACATAACGATAGAGGGTTAGTCTATATTACATTAACATAACGATAGAGGGTCAGTCTACATCAGTACATTAACATAATGATAGAGGGTTAGTCTATATTACATTAACATAATGATAGAGGGTCAGTCTACATCACATCATTAACATAATGATAGAGGGTCAGTCTACATCAGTACATTAACATAATGACAGAGGGTCAGTCTACATCAGGACATTAACATAATGACAGAGGGTCAGTCTACATCACCACATTAACATAACGATAGAGGGTCAGTCTACATCACCACATTAGCATAATGATAGAGGGTCAGTCTACATCACCACATTAGCATAATGATAGAGGGTCAGTCTACATCACCACATTAGCATAATGATAGAGGGTCAGTCTACATCACCACATTAACATAACGATAGAGGGTCAGTCTACATCAGTACATTAACATAACGATAGAGGATTAGTCTATATTACATTAACATAACGATAGAGGGTCAGTCTACATCACCACATTAACATAATGATAGAGGGTTAGTCTACATCAGAACATTAACATAATGATAGAGGGTCAGTCTACATCACCACATTAACATAACGATAGAGGGTTAGTCTATATTACATTAACATAACGATAGAGGGTTAGTCTACATCACCACATTAACATAACGATAGAGGGTCAGTCTATATTACATTAAAATAACAATAGAGGGTCAGTCTACATCACCACATGAACATAATGATAGAGGGTCAGTCTACATCACCACATTAACATAATGATAGAGGGTCAGTCTACATCACCACATTAACATAATGATAGAGGGTTAGTCTATATTACATTAACATAATGATAGAGGGTTAGTCTATATTACATTAACATAATGATAGAGGGTCAGTCTATATTACATTAACATAATGATAGAGGGTTAGTCTATATTACATTAACATAATGATAGAGGGTTAGTCTATATTACATTAACATAATGATAGAGGGTTAGTCTATATTACATTAACATAATGATAGAGGGTCAGTCTACATCACCACATTAACATAACGATAGAGGGTTAGTCTATATTACATTAACATAATGATAGAGGGTCAGTCTATATTACATTAACATAACGATAGAGGGTCAGTCTATATTACATTAACATAATGATAGAGGGTTAGTCTATATTACATTAACATAATGATAGAGGGTTAGTCTATATTACATTAACATAATGATAGAGGGTCAGTCTATATTACATTAACATAACGATAGAGGGTCAGTCTATATTACATTAACATAATGATAGAGGGTTAGTCTATATTACATTAACATAATGATAGAGGGTCAGTCTATATTACATTAACATAATGACAGAGGGTCAGTCTATATTACATTAACATAATGATAGAGGGTTAGTCTATATTACCACATTAACATAATGATAGAGGGTCAGTCTACATCACCACATTAACATAACGATAGAGGGTTAGTCTACATCACCACATTAACATAACGATAGAGGGTTAGTCTATATTACCACATTAACATAATGATAGAGGGTTAGTCACATCACCACATTAACATAACGATAGAGGGTTAGTCTATATTACCACATTAACATAATGATAGAGGGTCAGTCTACATCACCACATTAACATAACGATAGAGGGTTAGTCTATATTACATTAACATAACGATAGAGGGTTAGTCTACATCACCACATTAACATAATGATAGAGGGTTAGTCTATATTACATTAACATAATGATAGAGGGTCAGTCTACATCACCACATTAACATAACGATAGAGGGTTAGTCTATATTACATTAACATAACGATAGAGGGTCAGTCTACATCACCACATTAACATAACGATAGAGGGTTAGTCTATATTACATTAACATAACGATAGAGGGTTAGTCTATATTACATTAACATAACGATAGAGGGTTAGTCTACATCACCACATTAACATAACGATAGAGGGTTAGTCTATATTACATTAACATAATGACAGAGGGTCAGTCTACATCACCACATTAACATAACGATAGAGGGTTAGTCTATATTACATTAACATAACGATAGAGGGTCAGTCTATATTACATTAACATAATGATAAAGGGTTAGTCTATATTACATTAACATAATGATAGAGGGTTAGTCTATATTACATTAACATAATGATAGAGGGTTAGTCTATATTACATTAACATAACGATAGAGGGTCAGTCTATATCACCACATTAACATAATGATAGAGGGTTAGTCTATATTACATTAACATAACGATAGAGGGTCAGTCTATATTACATGAACATAATGATAGAGGGTCAGTCTACATCAGTACATTAACATAATGATAGAGGGTTAGTCTATATTACATTAACATAACGATAGAGGGTTAGTCTACATCAGTACATTAACATAACGATAGAGGGTCAGTCTACATCACATCATTAACATAACGATAGAGGGTTAGTCTATATTACATTAACATAACGATAGAGGGTCAGTCTATATTACATTAACATAACGATAGAGGGTTAGTCTATATTACATTAACATAACGATAGAGGGTTAGTCTATATTACATTAACATAACGATAGAGGGTCAGTCTATATTACATTAACATAACGATAGAGGGTTAGTCTATATTACATTAACATAACGATAGAGGGTTAGTCTATATTACATTAACATAACGATAGAGGGTCAGTCTATATTACATTAACATAACGATAGAGGGTTAGTCTATATTACATTAACATAACGATAGAGGGTCAGTCTATATTACATTAACATAATGATAGAGGGTTAGTCTATATTACATTAACATAACGATAGAGGGTTAGTCTATATTACATTAACATAACGATAGAGGGTCAGTCTATATTACATTAACATAACGATAGAGGGTCAGTCTATATTACATTAACATAACGATAGAGGGTCAGTCTATATTACATTAACATAACGATAGAGGGTCAGTCTACATCACCACATTAACATAACGATAGAGGGTTAGTCTATATTACATTAACATAACGATAGAGGGTCAGTCTACATCACCACATTAACATAACGATAGAGGGTTAGTCTATATTACATTAACATAACGATAGACGGTCAGTCTACATCACCACATTAACATAACGATAGAGGGTTAGTCTATATTACATTAACATAATGATAGAGGGTTAGTCTATATTACATTAACATAATGATAGAGGGTCAGTCTACATCACCACATTAACATAACGATAGAGGGTTAGTCTATATTACATTAACATAACGATAGAGGGTCAGTCTATATTACATTAACATAACGATAGAGGGTTAGTCTATATTACATTAACATAATGATAGAGGGTCAGTCTACATCACCACATTAACATAACGATAGAGGGTTAGTCTATATTACATTAACATAATGATAGAGGGTTAGTCTATATTACATTAACATAATGATAGAGGGTTAGTCTATATTACATTAACATAATGATAGAGGGTCAGTCTACATCACCACATTAACATAACGATAGAGGGTTAGTCTACATCACCACATTAACATAATGATAGAGGGTTAGTCTATATTACATTAACATAACGATAGAGGGTTAGTCTATATTACATTAACATAACGATAGAGGGTTAGTCTATATTACATTAACATAACGATAGAGGGTTAGTCTATATTACATTAACATAACGATAGAGGGTTAGTCTATATTACATTAACATAATGATAGAGGGTTAGTCTATATTACATTAACATAACGATAGAGGGTTAGTCTATATTACATTAACATAATGATAGAGGGTTAGTCTACATTACATTAACATAACGATAGAGGGTTAGTCTATATTACATTAACATAACGATAGAGGGTTAGTCTACATCACCACATTAACATAACGATAGAGGGTTAGTCTATATTACATTAACATAATGATAGAGGGTTAGTCTATATTACATTAACATAACGATAGAGGGTTAGTCTATATTACATTAACATAACGATAGAGGGTCAGTCTATATTACATTAACATAACGATAGAGGGTCAGTCTATATTACATTAACATAATGATAGAGGGTCAGTCTATATTACATTAACATAACGATAGAGGGTTAGTCTATATTACATTAACATAACGATAGAGGGTCAGTCTACATCACCACATTAACATAACGATAGAGGGTTAGTCTATATTACATTAACATAACGATAGAGGGTCAGTCTACATCACCACATTAACATAACGATAGAGGGTTAGTCTATATTACATTAACATAACGATAGAGGGTCAGTCTATATTACATTAACATAACGATAGAGGTTTAGTCTATATTACATTAACATAATGATAGAGGGTCAGTCTACATCACCACATTAACATAACGATAGAGGGTTAGTCTATATTACATTAACATAATGATAGAGGGTTAGTCTATATTACATTAACATAATGATAGAGGGTTAGTCTATATTACATTAACATAATGATAGAGGGTCAGTCTACATCACCACATTAACATAACGATAGAGGGTTAGTCTACATCACCACATTAACATAATGATAGAGGGTCAGTCTACATCACCACATTAACATAATGATAGAGGGTTAGTCTATATTACATTAACATAACGATAGAGGGTTAGTCTATATTACATTAACATAACGATAGAGGGTCAGTCTACATCACCACATTAACATAATGATAGAGGGTTAGTCTATATTACATTAACATAATGATAGAGGGTTAGTCTATATTACATTAACATAACGATAGAGGGTTAGTCTATATTACATTAACATAACGATAGAGGGTTAGTCTATATTACATTAACATAACGATAGAGGGTTAGTCTATATTACATTAACATAACGATAGAGGGTTAGTCTATATTACATTAACATAATGATAGAGGGTTAGTCTATATTACATTAACATAACGATAGAGGGTTAGTCTATATTACATTAACATAATGATAGAGGGTTAGTCTATATTACATTAACATAATGATAGAGGGTTAGTCTATATTACATTAACATAATGATAGAGGGTTAGTCTATATTACATTAACATAACGATAGAGGGTCAGTCTATATTACATTAACATAACGATAGAGGGTTAGTCTATATTACATTAACATAATGATAGAGGGTCAGTCTACATCACCACATTAACATAACGATAGAGGGTTAGTCTATATTACATTAACATAACGATAGAGGGTCAGTCTACATCACATCATTAACATAACGATAGAGGGTCAGTCTACATCACCACATTAACATAACGATAGAGGGTTAGTCTATATTACATTAACATAACGATAGAGGGTCAGTCTACATCACCACATTAACATAATGATAGAGGGTTAGTCTATATTACATTAACATAACGATAGAGGGCCAGTCTACATCACCACATTAACATAATGATAGAGGGTTAGTCTATATTACATTAACATAACGATAGAGGGTTAGTCTATATTACATTAACATAACGATAGAGGGTTAGTCTATATTACATTAACATAACGATAGAGGGTTAGTCTATATTACATTAACATAACGATAGAGGGTTAGTCTATATTACATTAACATAATGATAGAGGGCCAGTCTACATCACCACATTAACATAACGATAGAGGGTTAGTCTATATTACATTAACATAATGATAGAGGGTTAGTCTATATTACATTAACATAACGATAGAGGGTTAGTCTATATTACATTAACATAACGATAGAGGGTTAGTCTATATTACATTAACATAACGATAGAGGGTTAGTCTATATTACATTAACATAACGATAGAGGGTTAGTCTATATTACATTAACATAACGATAGAGGGTTAGTCTATATTACATTAACATAATGATAGAGGGTCAGTCTACATCACCACATTAACATAACGATAGAGGGTTAGTCTATATTACATTAACATAACGATAGAGGGTCAGTCTACATCACATCATTAACATAACGATAGAGGGTCAGTCTACATCACCACATTAACATAACGATAGAGGGTTAGTCTATATTACATTAACATAACGATAGAGGGTCAGTCTACATCACCACATTAACATAATGATAGAGGGTTAGTCTATATTACATTAACATAACGATAGAGGGTCAGTCTACATCACCACATTAACATAATGATAGAGGGTTAGTCTATATTACATTAACATAACGATAGAGGTCAGTCTACATCACCACATTAACATAACGATAGAGGGTTAGTCTATATTACATTAACATAACGATAGAGGGTCAGTCTATATTACATTAACATAATGATAGAGGGTCAGTCTATATTACATTAACATAACGATAGAGGGTTAGTCTATATTACATTAACATAACGATAGAGGGTCAGTCTACATCACCACATTAACATAACGATAGAGGGTTAGTCTATATTACATTAACATAACGATAGAGGGTCAGTCTACATCACCACATTAACATAACGATAGAGGGTTAGTCTATATTACATTAACATAACGATAGAGGGTCAGTCTATATTACATTAACATAACGATAGAGGTTTAGTCTATATTACATTAACATAATGATAGAGGGTCAGTCTACATCACCACATTAACATAACGATAGAGGGTTAGTCTATATTACATTAACATAATGATAGAGGGTTAGTCTATATTACATTAACATAATGATAGAGGGTTAGTCTATATTACATTAACATAATGATAGAGGGTCAGTCTACATCACCACATTAACATAACGATAGAGGGTTAGTCTACATCACCACATTAACATAATGATAGAGGGTCAGTCTACATCACCACATTAACATAATGATAGAGGGTTAGTCTATATTACATTAACATAACGATAGAGGGTTAGTCTATATTACATTAACATAACGATAGAGGGTCAGTCTACATCACCACATTAACATAATGATAGAGGGTTAGTCTATATTACATTAACATAATGATAGAGGGTTAGTCTATATTACATTAACATAACGATAGAGGGTTAGTCTATATTACATTAACATAACGATAGAGGGTTAGTCTATATTACATTAACATAACGATAGAGGGTTAGTCTATATTACATTAACATAACGATAGAGGGTTAGTCTATATTACATTAACATAATGATAGAGGGTTAGTCTATATTACATTAACATAACGATAGAGGGTTAGTCTATATTACATTAACATAATGATAGAGGGTTAGTCTATATTACATTAACATAATGATAGAGGGTTAGTCTATATTACATTAACATAATGATAGAGGGTTAGTCTATATTACATTAACATAACGATAGAGGTCAGTCTATATTACATTAACATAACGATAGAGGGTTAGTCTATATTACATTAACATAATGATAGAGGGTCAGTCTACATCACCACATTAACATAACGATAGAGGGTTAGTCTATATTACATTAACATAACGATAGAGGGTCAGTCACATCACATCATTAACATAACGATAGAGGGTCAGTCTACATCACCACATTAACATAACGATAGAGGGTTAGTCTATATTACATTAACATAACGATAGAGGGTCAGTCTACATCACCACATTAACATAATGATAGAGGGTTAGTCTATATTACATTAACATAACGATAGAGGGCCAGTCTACATCACCACATTAACATAATGATAGAGGGTTAGTCTATATTACATTAACATAACGATAGAGGGTTAGTCTATATTACATTAACATAACGATAGAGGGTTAGTCTATATTACATTAACATAACGATAGAGGGTTAGTCTATATTACATTAACATAACGATAGAGGGTTAGTCTATATTACATTAACATAATGATAGAGGGCCAGTCTACATCACCACATTAACATAACGATAGAGGGTTAGTCTATATTACATTAACATAATGATAGAGGGTTAGTCTATATTACATTAACATAACGATAGAGGGTTAGTCTATATTACATTAACATAACGATAGAGGGTTAGTCTATATTACATTAACATAACGATAGAGGGTTAGTCTATATTACATTAACATAACGATAGAGGGTTAGTCTATATTACATTAACATAACGATAGAGGGTTAGTCTATATTACATTAACATAATGATAGAGGGTCAGTCTACATCACCACATTAACATAACGATAGAGGGTTAGTCTATATTACATTAACATAACGATAGAGGGTCAGTCTACATCACATCATTAACATAACGATAGAGGGTCAGTCTACATCACCACATTAACATAACGATAGAGGGTTAGTCTATATTACATTAACATAACGATAGAGGGTCAGTCTACATCACCACATTAACATAATGATAGAGGGTTAGTCTATATTACATTAACATAACGATAGAGGGTCAGTCTACATCACCACATTAACATAATGATAGAGGGTTAGTCTATATTACATTAACATAACGATAGAGGGTTAGTCTATATTACATTAACATAACGATAGAGGGTTAGTCTATATTACATTAACATAACGATAGAGGGTTAGTCTATATTACATTAACATAACGATAGAGGGTTAGTCTATATTACATTAACATATGACAGAGGGTCAGTCTACATCACCACATTAACATAACGATAGAGGGTTAGTCTATATTACATTAACATAACGATAGAGGGTCAGTCTACATCACATCATTAACATAACGATAGAGGGTCAGTCTACATCACCACATTAACATAACGATAGAGGGTTAGTCTATATTACATTAACATAACGATAGAGGGTCAGTCTACATCACCACATTAACATAATGATAGAGGGTTAGTCTATATTACATTAACATAACGATAGAGGGTCAGTCTACATCACCACATTAACATAATGATAGAGGGTTAGTCTATATTACATTAACATAATGACAGAGGGTCAGTCTACATCACCACATTAACATAACGATAGAGGGTTAGTCTATATTACATTAACATAACGATAGAGGGTCAGTCTACATCACCACATTAACATAACGATAGAGGGTTAGTCTATATTACATTAACATAATGATAGAGGGTTAGTCTATATTACATTAACATAATGATAGAGGGTCAGTCTACATCACATCATTAACATAATGATAGAGGGTCAGTCTACATCAGTACATTAACATAATGACAGAGGGTCAGTCTACATCAGGACATTAACATAATGACAGAGGGTCAGTCTACATCACCACATTAACATAACGATAGAGGGTCAGTCTACATCACCACATTAGCATAATGATAGAGGGTCAGTCTACATCACCACATTAGCATAATGATAGAGGGTCAGTCTACATCACCACATTAACATAACGATAGAGGGTTAGTCTACATCACCACATGAACATAATGACAGAGGGTCAGTCTACATCAGGACATTAACATAACGATAGAGAGTCAGTCTACATCAGGACATTAACATAACGATAGAGAGTCAGTCTACATCACCACATTAACATAATGATAGAGGGTCAGTCTACATCACCACATTAACATAATGATAGAGGGTCAGTCTACATCACCACATTAACATAACGACAGAGGGTCAGTCTACATCAGGACATTAACATAATGATAGAGGGTCAGTCTACATCACCACATTAACATAATGATAGAGGGTCAGTCTACATCACCACATTAACATAATGATAGAGGGTCAGTCTACATCACCACATTAACATAATGATAGAGGGTCAGTCTACATCACCACATTAACATAATGATAGAGGGTCAGTCTACATCACCACATTAACATAACGATAGAGGGTTAGTCTACATCAGAACATTAACATAACGATAGAGGGTCAGTCTACATCACCACATTAACATAATGATAGAGGGTTAGTCTACATCACCACATTAACATAACGACATAGGGTCAGTCTACATCACCACATTAACATAATGATAGAGGGTCAGTCTACATCACCACATTAACATAATGATAGAGGGTCAGTCTACATCACCACATTAACATAATGATAGAGGGTCAGTCTACATCACCACATTAACATAACGATAGAGGGTTAGTCTACATCAGAACATTAACATAATGATAGAGGGCCAGTCTACATCACCACATTAACATAACGACAGAGGGTCAGTCTACATCAGGACATTAACATAACGACAGAGGGTCAGTCTACATCACCACATTAACATAACGACAGTGGGTCAGTCTACATCACCACATTAACATAACGACAGAGGGTCAGTCTACATCAGGACATTAACATAACGACAGAGGGTTAGTCTACATCAGGACATTAACATAACGACAGTGGGTCAGTCTACATCACCATATTAACATAATGATAGAGGGTCAGTCTACATCACCACATTAACATAATGATAGAGGGTCAGTCTACATCACCACGTGAACATAATGATAGAGGGTCAGTCTACATCACCACATTAACATAATGATAGAGGGTCAGTCTATATTACATTAACATAATGATAGAGGGTCAGTCTACATCACCACATTAACATAACGATAGAGGGTTAGTCTATATTACATTAACATAACGATAGAGGGTCAGTCTACATCACCACATTAACATAACGATAGAGGGTTAGTCTATATTACATTAACATAACAATAGAGGGTTAGTCTATATTACATTAACATAACGATAGAGGGTTAGTCTACATCACCACATTAACATAACGATAGAGGGTTAGTCTATATTACATTAACATAATGACAGAGGGTCAGTCTACATCACCACATTAACATAACGATAGAGGGTTAGTCTATATTACATTAACATAACGATAGAGGGTCAGTCTATATTACATTAACATAATGATAAAGGGTTAGTCTATATTACATTAACATAATGATAGAGGGTTAGTCTATATTACATTAACATAATGATAGAGGGTTAGTCTATATTACATTAACATAACGATAGAGGGTCAGTCTATATCACCACATTAACATAATGATAGAGGGTTAGTCTATATTACATTAACATAACGATAGAGGGTCAGTCTATATTACATGAACATAATGATAGAGGGTCAGTCTACATCAGTACATTAACATAATGATAGAGGGTTAGTCTATATTACATTAACATAACGATAGAGGGTTAGTCTACATCAGTACATTAACATAACGATAGAGGGTCAGTCTACATCACATCATTAACATAACGATAGAGGGTTAGTCTATATTACATTAACATAACGATAGAGGGTCAGTCTATATTACATTAACATAACGATAGAGGTTAGTCTATATTACATTAACATAACGATAGAGGGTTAGTCTATATTACATTAACATAACGATAGAGGGTCAGTCTATATTACATTAACATAACGATAGAGGGTTAGTCTATATTACATTAACATAACGATAGAGGGTTAGTCTATATTACATTAACATAACGATAGAGGGTCAGTCTATATTACATTAACATAACGATAGAGGGTTAGTCTATATTACATTAACATAACGATAGAGGGTCAGTCTATATTACATTAACATAATGATAGAGGGTTAGTCTATATTACATTAACATAACGATAGAGGGTTAGTCTATATTACATTAACATAACGATAGAGGGTCAGTCTATATTACATTAACATAACGATAGAGGGTCAGTCTATATTACATTAACATAACGATAGAGGGTCAGTCTATATTACATTAACATAACGATAGAGGGTCAGTCTACATCACCACATTAACATAACGATAGAGGGTTAGTCTATATTACATTAACATAACGATAGAGGGTCAGTCTACATCACCACATTAACATAACGATAGAGGGTTAGTCTATATTACATTAACATAACGATAGACGGTCAGTCTACATCACCACATTAACATAACGATAGAGGGTTAGTCTATATTACATTAACATAATGATAGAGGGTTAGTCTATATTACATTAACATAATGATAGAGGGTCAGTCTACATCACCACATTAACATAACGATAGAGGGTTAGTCTATATTACATTAACATAACGATAGAGGGTCAGTCTATATTACATTAACATAACGTTAGAGGGTTAGTCTATATTACATTAACATAATGATAGAGGGTCAGTCTACATCACCACATTAACATAACGATAGAGGGTTAGTCTATATTACATTAACATAATGATAGAGGGTTAGTCTATATTACATTAACATAATGATAGAGGGTTAGTCTATATTACATTAACATAATGATAGAGGGTCAGTCTACATCACCACATTAACATAACGATAGAGGGTTAGTCTACATCACCACATTAACATAACGATAGAGGGTTAGTCTATATTACATTAACATAACGATAGAGGGTTAGTCTATATTACATTAACATAACGATAGAGGGTTAGTCTATATTACATTAACATAACGATAGAGGGTTAGTCTATATTACATTAACATAACGATAGAGGGTTAGTCTATATTACATTAACATAACGATAGAGGGTTAGTCTATATTACATTAACATAACGATAGAGGGTCAGTCTATATTACATTAACATAACGATAGAGGGTTAGTCTATATTACATTAACATAACGATAGAGGGTTAGTCTATATTACATTAACATAACGATAGAGGGTCAGTCTATATTACATTAACATAACGATAGAGGGTTAGTCTATATTACATTAACATAACGATAGAGGGTCAGTCTATATTACATTAACATAATGATAGAGGGTTAGTCTATATTACATTAACATAACGATAGAGGGTTAGTCTATATTACATTAACATAACGATAGAGGGTCAGTCTATATTACATTAACATAACGATAGAGGGTCAGTCTATATTACATTAACATAACGATAGAGGGTCAGTCTATATTACATTAACATAACGATAGAGGGTCAGTCTACATCACCACATTAACATAACGATAGAGGGTTAGTCTATATTACATTAACATAACGATAGAGGGTCAGTCTACATCACCACATTAACATAACGATAGAGGGTTAGTCTATATTACATTAACATAACGATAGACGGTCAGTCTACATCACCACATTAACATAACGATAGAGGGTTAGTCTATATTACATTAACATAATGATAGAGGGTCTATATTACATTAACATAATGATAGAGGGTCAGTCTACATCACCACATTAACATAACGATAGAGGGTTAGTCTATATTACATTAACATAACGATAGAGGGTCAGTCTATATTACATTAACATAACGATAGAGGGTTAGTCTATATTACATTAACATAATGATAGAGGGTCAGTCTACATCACCACATTAACATAACGATAGAGGGTTAGTCTATATTACATTAACATAATGATAGAGGGTTAGTCTATATTACATTAACATAATGATAGAGGGTTAGTCTATATTACATTAACATAATGATAGAGGGTCAGTCTACATCACCACATTAACATAACGATAGAGGGTTAGTCTACATCACCACATTAACATAATGATAGAGGGTTAGTCTATATTACATTAACATAACGATAGAGGGTTAGTCTATATTACATTAACATAACGATAGAGGGTTAGTCTATATTACATTAACATAACGATAGAGGGTTAGTCTATATTACATTAACATAACGATAGAGGGTTAGTCTATATTACATTAACATAATGATAGAGGGTTAGTCTATATTACATTAACATAACGATAGAGGTTAGTCTATATTACATTAACATAATGATAGAGGGTTAGTCTACATTACATTAACATAACGATAGAGGGTTAGTCTATATTACATTAACATAACGATAGAGGGTTAGTCTACATCACCACATTAACATAACGATAGAGGGTTAGTCTATATTACATTAACATAATGATAGAGGGTTAGTCTATATTACATTAACATAACGATAGAGGGTTAGTCTATATTACATTAACATAACGATAGAGGGTCAGTCTATATTACATTAACATAACGATAGAGGGTCAGTCTATATTACATTAACATAATGATAGAGGGTCAGTCTATATTACATTAACATAACGATAGAGGGTTAGTCTATATTACATTAACATAACGATAGAGGGTCAGTCTACATCACCACATTAACATAACGATAGAGGGTTAGTCTATATTACATTAACATAACGATAGAGGGTCAGTCTACATCACCACATTAACATAACGATAGAGGGTTAGTCTATATTACATTAACATAACGATAGAGGGTCAGTCTATATTACATTAACATAACGATAGAGGTTTAGTCTATATTACATTAACATAATGATAGAGGGTCAGTCTACATCACCACATTAACATAACGATAGAGGGTTAGTCTATATTACATTAACATAATGATAGAGGGTTAGTCTATATTACATTAACATAATGATAGAGGGTTAGTCTATATTACATTAACATAATGATAGAGGGTCAGTCTACATCACCACATTAACATAACGATAGAGGGTTAGTCTACATCACCACATTAACATAATGATAGAGGGTCAGTCTACATCACCACATTAACATAATGATAGAGGGTTAGTCTATATTACATTAACATAACGATAGAGGGTTAGTCTATATTACATTAACATAACGATAGAGGGTCAGTCTACATCACTACATTAACATAATGATAGAGGGTTAGTCTATATTACATTAACATAATGATAGAGGGTTAGTCTATATTACATTAACATAACGATAGAGGGTTAGTCTATATTACATTAACATAACGATAGAGGGTTAGTCTATATTACATTAACATAACGATAGAGGGTTAGTCTATATTACATTAACATAACGATAGAGGGTTAGTCTATATTACATTAACATAATGATAGAGGGTTAGTCTATATTACATTAACATAACGATAGAGGGTTAGTCTATATTACAT
Organism: Oncorhynchus keta; assembly: GCF_023373465.1. Classification (NCBI taxonomy): domain Eukaryota; kingdom Metazoa; phylum Chordata; class Actinopteri; order Salmoniformes; family Salmonidae; genus Oncorhynchus; species Oncorhynchus keta. The sequence goes on from NW_026279511.1 coordinate 24,178, forward strand.
TAACATAATGATAGAGGGTTAGTCTATATTACATTAACATAATGATAGAGGGTTAGTCTATATTACATTAACATAATGATAGAGGGTTAGTCTATATTACATTAACATAACGATAGAGGGTCAGTCTATATTACATTAACATAACGATAGAGGGTTAGTCTATATTACATTAACATAATGATAGAGGGTCAGTCTACATCACCACATTAACATAACGATAGAGGGTTAGTCTATATTACATTAACATAACGATAGAGGGTCAGTCTACATCACATCATTAACATAACGATAGAGGGTCAGTCTACATCACCACATTAACATAACGATAGAGGTTAGTCTATATTACATTAACATAACGATAGAGGGTCAGTCTACATCACCACATTAACATAATGATAGAGGGTTAGTCTATATTACATTAACATAACGATAGAGGGTCAGTCTACATCACCACATTAACATAATGATAGAGGTTAGTCTATATTACATTAACATAACGATAGAGGGTTAGTCTATATTACATTAACATACGATAGAGGGTTAGTCTATATTACATTAACATAACGATAGAGGTTAGTCTATATTACATTAACATAACGATGAGGGTTAGTCTATATTACATTAACATAATGATAGAGGGCCAGTCTACATCACCACATTAACATAACGATAGAGGGTTAGTCTATATTACATTAACATAATGATAGAGGGTTAGTCTATATTACATTAACATAACGATAGAGGGTTAGTCTATATTACATTAACATAACGATAGAGGGTTAGTCTATATTACATTAACATAACGATAGAGGGTTAGTCTATATTACATTAACATAACGATAGAGGGTTAGTCTATATTACATTAACATAATGATAGAGGGTCAGTCTACATCACCACATTAACATAACGATAGAGGGTTAGTCTATATTACATTAACATAACGATAGAGGGTCAGTCTACATCACATCATTAACATAACGATAGAGGGTCAGTCTACATCACCACATTAACATAACGATAGAGGGTTAGTCTATATTACATTAACATAACGATAGAGGGTCAGTCTACATCACCACATTAACATAATGATAGAGGGTTAGTCTATATTACATTAACATAACGATAGAGGGTCAGTCTACATCACCACATTAACATAATGATAGAGGGTTAGTCTATATTACATTAACATAACGATAGAGGGTTAGTCTATATTACATTAACATAACGATAGAGGGTTAGTCTATATTACATTAACATAACGATAGAGGGTTAGTCTATATTACATTAACATAACGATAGAGGGTTAGTCTATATTACATTAACATAATGACAGAGGGTCAGTCTACATCACCACATTAACATAACGATAGAGGGTTAGTCTATATTACATTAACATAACGATAGAGGGTCAGTCTACATCACATCATTAACATAACGATAGAGGGTCAGTCTACATCACCACATTAACATAACGATAGAGGGTTAGTCTATATTACATTAACATAACGATAGAGGGTCAGTCTACATCACCACATTAACATAATGATAGAGGGTTAGTCTATATTACATTAACATAACGATAGAGGGTCAGTCTACATCACCACATTAACATAATGATAGAGGGTTAGTCTATATTACATTAACATAATGACAGAGGGTCAGTCTACATCACCACATTAACATAACGATAGAGGGTTAGTCTATATTACATTAACATAACGATAGAGGGTCAGTCTACATCACCACATTAACATAACGATAGAGGGTTAGTCTATATTACATTAACATAATGATAGAGGGTTAGTCTATATTACATTAACATAATGATAGAGGGTCAGTCTACATCACATCATTAACATAATGATAGAGGGTCAGTCTACATCAGGACATTAACATAATGACAGAGGGTCAGTCTACATCACCACATTAACATAACGATAGAGGGTCAGTCTACATCACCACATTAGCATAATGATAGAGGGTCAGTCTACATCACCACATTAGCATAATGATAGAGGGTCAGTCTACATCACCACATTAACATAACGATAGAGGGTTAGTCTACATCACCACATGAACATAATGACAGAGGGTCAGTCTACATCAGGACATTAACATACGATAGAGAGTCAGTCTACATCAGGACATTAACATAACGATAGAGAGTCAGTCTACATCACCACATTAACATAATGATAGAGGGTCAGTCTACATCACCACATTAACATAATGATAGAGGGTCAGTCTACATCACCACATTAACATAACGACAGAGGGTCAGTCTACATCAGGACATTAACATAATGATAGAGGGTCAGTCTACATCACCACATTAACATAATGATAGAGGGTCAGTCTACATCACCACATTAACATAATGATAGAGGGTTAGTCTACATCAGAACATTAACATAACGATAGAGGGTCAGTCTACATCACCACATTAACATAATGATAGAGGGTTAGTCTACATCACCACATTAACATAACGACATAGGGTCAGTCTACATCACCACATTAACATAATGATAGAGGGTTAGTCTATATTACATTAACATAACGATAGAGGGTCAGTCTACATCACCACATTAACATAATGATAGAGGGTCAGTCTACATCACCACATTAACATAACGACAGTGGGTCAGTCTACATCACCACATTAACATAATGATAGAGGGTCAGTCTACATCACCACATTAACATAACGATAGAGGGTTAGTCTACATCAGAACATTAACATAACGATAGAGGGTCAGTCTACATCACCACATTAACATAATGATAGAGGGTTAGTCTACATCACCACATTAACATAACGACATAGGGTCAGTCTACATCACCACATTAACATAATGATAGAGGGTTAGTCTATATTACATTAACATAATGATAGAGGGTTAGTCTATATTACATTAACATAATGATAGAGGGTCAGTCTACATCACCACATTAACATAATGATAGAGGGTCAGTCTACATCACCACATTAACATAACGACAGAGGGTCAGTCTACATCAGGACATTAACATAATGATAGAGAGTCAGTCTACATCACCATATTAACATAATGATAGAGGGTCAGTCTACATCACCACATTAACATAATGATAGAGAGCCAGTCTACATCACCACATTAACATAATGATAGAGGGTCAGTCTACATCACCACATTAACATAATGATAGAGGGTTAGTCTACATCACCACATTAACATAATGATAGAGGGTTAGTCTATATTACATTAACATAACGATAGAGGGTTAGTCTATATTACATTAACATAACGATAGAGGGTCAGTCTATATTACATTAACATAACGATAGAGGGTTAGTCTATATTACATTAACATAATGATAGAGGGTCAGTCTACATCACCACATTAACATAATGATAGAGGGTCAGTCTACATCACCATATTAACATAATGATAGAGGGTCAGTCTACATCACCACATTAACATAATGATAGAGAGCCAGTCTACATCACCACATTAACATGACCCCTGTCTGTCTATCTGACCCCTGTCTGTCTGTCTGTCTGTCTGCCTGTCTGTCTGTCTGTCTGTCTGTCTGTCTGTCTGTCTATCTGACCCCTGTCTGAGTATCTGACCCCTGTCTATCTGTCTGGCTCCGGTCTTCTGTCTATCTGACCCCTGTCTGTCTCTCTGACCCCTGTCTGTCTCTCTGACCCCTGTCTGTCTGTCTGTCTATCTGTCTGGCTCCGGTCTGTCTCTCTGACTCCTGTCTGTCTCTCTGACTCCTGTCTGTCTCTCTGACTCCTGTCTATCTGATTCCTTCCTGTCTGTCTCTCTGACTCCTGTCTGTCTCTCTGACTCCTGTCTGTCTCTCTGACTCCTTCCTGTCTGTCTGACTCCTGTCTCTCTGACTCCTTCCTGTCTCTCTGACTCCTGTCTGTCTGATTCCTTCCTGTCTGTCTGATTCCTTCCTGTCTGTCTGTCTGACTCCTGTCTCTCTGACTCCTGTCTGTCTCTCTGACTCCTGTCTGTCTGATTCCTTCCTGTCTGTCTGTCTGTCTGACTCCTGTCTCTCTGACTCCTGTCTGTCTGATTCCTTCCTGTCTGTCTGTCTGACTCCTGTCTATCTGATTCCTTCCTGTCTGTCTCTCTGACTTCTGTCTATCTGATTCCTTCCTGTCTGTCTCTCTGACTCCTGTCTCTCTGACTCCTGTCTATCTGATTCCTTCCTGTCTGTCTCTCTGACTCCTTCCTGTCTGTCTGACTCCTGTCTGTCTCTCTGACTCCTGTCTGTCTCTCTGACTCCTGTCTGTCTCTCTGACTCCTGTATCTCTGACTCCTGTCTCTCTGACTCCTGTCTGTCTGACTCCTGTCTGTCTCTCTGACTCCTGTCTGTCTGACTCCTGTCTCTCTGACTCCTGTCTCTCTGACTCCTGTCTGTCTCTCTGACTCCTGTCTGTCTCTCTGACTCCTGTCTGTCTGACTCCTGTCTGTCTGACTCCTGTCTCTCTGACTCCTGTCTGTCTGACTCCTGTCTGCCTGACTCCTGTCTGTCTGACTCCTGTCTCTCTGACTCCTGTCTGTCTCTCTGACTCCTGTCTGTCTGACTCCTGTCTCTCTGACTCCTGTCTGTCTGACTCCTGTCTGTCTGACTCCTGTCTGTCTGACTCCTGTCTCTCTGACTCCTGTCTGTCTCTCTGACTCCTGTCTGTCTCTCTGACTCCTGTCTGTCTCTCTGACTCCTGTCTGTCTGTCTGACTCCTGTCTGTCTGACTCCTGTCTCTCTGACTCCTGTCTGTCTGACTCCTGTCTGTCTGACTCCTGTCTGTCTGACTCCTGTCTCTCTGACTCCTGTCTGTCTCTCTGACTCCTGTCTGTCTCTCTGACTCCTGTCTGTCTGTCTGACTCCTGTCTGTCTGACTCCTGTCTCTCTGACTCCTGTCTGTCTGACTCCTGTCTGTCTGACTCCTGTCTGTCTGACTCCTGTCTCTCTGACTCCTGTCTGTCTCTCTGACTCCTGTCTCTCTGACTCCTGTCTGTCTGACTCCTGTCTCTCTGACTCCTGTCTGTCTCTCTGACTCCTGTCTCTCTGACTCCTGTCTCTCTGACTCCTGTCTCTCTGACTCCTGTCTGTCTGACTCCTGTCTGTCTCTCTGACTCCTGTCTGTCTGACTCCTGTCTGTCTGACTCCTGTCTCTCTGACTCCTGTCTCTCTGACTCCTGTCTGTCTGACTCCTGTCTGTCTGACTCCTGTCTGTCTCTCTGACTCCTGTCTGTCTGCCTCCTGTCTGTCTGACTCCTGTCTGTCTGACTCCTGTCTGTCTGACTCCTGTCTGTCTCTCTGACTCCTGTCTGTCTGACTCCTGTCTGTCTCTCTGACTCCTGTCTGTCTGACTCCTGTCTGTCTGACTCCTGTCTGTCTGCCTCCTGTCTGTCTGACTCCTGTCTGTCTGACTCCTGTCTGTCTGCCTCCTGTCTGTCTGACTCCTGTCTGTCTGCCTCCTGTCTGTCTGACTCCTGTCTGTCTGACTCCTGTCTGTCTCTCTGACTCCTGTCTGTCTGACTCCTGTCTGTCTGACTCCTGTCTGTCTGACTCCTGTCTGTCTGACTCCTGTCTGTCTGCCTCCTGTCTCTCTGACTCCTGTCTGTCTGCCTCCTGTCTCTCTGACTCCTGTCTGTCTGACTCCTGTCTGTCTGACTCCTGTCTGTCTGCCTCCTGTCTCTCTGACTCCTGTCTGTCTGACTCCTGTCTGTCTGACTCCTGTCTGTCTGCCTCCTGTCTGTCTGACTCTTGTCTGTCTGCCTCCTGTCTCTCTGACTCCTGTCTGTCTGACTCCTGTCTGTCTGACTCCTGTCTGTCTGCCTCCTGTCTCTCTGACTCCTGTCTGTCTGACTCCTGTCTGTCTGCCTCCTGTCTGTCTGACTCCTGTCTGTCTGCCTCCTGTCTCTCTGACTCCTGTCTGTCTGACTCCTGTCTCTCTGACTCCTGTCTGTCTGACTCCTGTCTGTCTGACTCCTGTCTGTCTGCCTCCTGTCTCTCTGACTCCTGTCTGTCTGACTCCTGTCTGTCTGACTCCTGTCTGTCTGCCTCCTGTCTCTCTGACTCCTGTCTGTCTGACTCCTGTCTGTCTGACTCCTGTCTGTCTGACTCCTGTCTGTCTGCCTCCTGTCTGTCTGACTCCTGTCTGTCTGCCTCCTGTCTGTCTGACTCCTGTCTGTCTCTCTGACTCCTGTCTGTCTGACTCCTGTCTGTCTGCCTCCTGTCTCTCTGACTCCTGTCTCTCTGACTCCTGTCTGTCTGACTCCTGTCTGTCTGACTCCTGTCTGTCTGCCTCCTGTCTCTCTGACTCCTGTCTGTCTGACTCCTGTCTGTCTGACTCCTGTCTGTCTGCCTCCTGTCTCTCTGACTCCTGTCTCTCTGACTCCTGTCTCTCTGACTCCTGTCTGTCTGCCTCCTGTCTCTCTGACTCCTGTCTGTCTGACTCCTGTCTGTCTGACTCCTGTCTGTCTGACTCCTGTCTGTCTGCCTCCTGTCTCTCTGACTCCTGTCTCTCTGACTCCTGTCTGTCTGACTCCTGTCTGTCTGACTCCTGTCTGTCTGCCTCCTGTCTCTCTGACTCCTGTCTCTCTGACTCCTGTCTCTCTGACTCCTGTCTCTCTGACTCCTGTCTCTCTGACTCCTGTCTGTCTGCCTCCTGTCTGTCTGCCCTCCTGTCTGTCTGACTCCTGTCTGTCTGACTCCTGTCTCTCTGACTCCTGTCTCTCTGACTCCTGTCTCTCTGACTCCTGTCTCTCTGACTCCTGTCTGTCTGACTCCTGTCTGTCTGACTCCTGTCTGTCTGCCTCCTGTCTCTCTGACTCCTGTCTCTCTGACTCCTGTCTCTCTGACTCCTGTCTCTCTGACTCCTGTCTCTCTGACTCCTGTCTCTCTGACTCCTGTCTGTCTGCCTCCTGTCTGTCTGCCCTCCTGTCTGTCTGACTCCTGTCTGTCTGACTCCTGTCTCTCTGACTCCTGTCTGTCTGACTCCTGTCTGTCTGCCTCCTGTCTCTCTGACTCCTGTCTCTCTGACTCCTGTCTCTCTGACTCCTGTCTCTCTGACTCCTGTCTCTCTGACTCCTGTCTCTCTGACTCCTGTCTGTCTGCCCTCCTGTCTGTCTGACTCCTGTCTGTCTGACTCCTGTCTCTCTGACTCCTGTCTCTCTGACTCCTGTCTGTCTGCCTCCTGTCTCTCTGACTCCTGTCTCTCTGACTCCCGTCTCTCTGACTCCTGTCTCTCTGACTCCTGTCTGTCTGCCTCCTGTCTGTCTGACTCCTGTCTGTCTGACTCCTGTCTCTCTGACTCCTGTCTGTCTGACTCCTGTCTGTCTGCCTCCTTTCTCTCTGACTCCTGTCTCTCTGACTCCTGTCTCTCTGACTCCTGTCTCTCTGACTCCTGTCTGTCTGCCTCCTGTCTGTCTGCCCTCCTGTCTGTCTGACTCCTGTCTGTCTGACTCCTGTCTCTCTGACTCCTGTCTCTCTGACTCCTGTCTGTCTGCCTCCTGTCTCTCTGACTCCTGTCTCTCTGACTCCTGTCTCTCTGACTCCTGTCTGTCTGCCTCCTGTCTGTCTGCCCTCCTGTCTGTCTGACTCCTGTCTGTCTGACTCCTGTCTCTCTGACTCCTGTCTCTCTGACTCCTGTCTGTCTGCCTCCTGTCTCTCTGACTCCTGTCTGTCTGCCTCCTGTCTCTCTGACTCCTGTCTCTCTGACTCCTGTCTCTCTGACTCCTGTCTCTCTGACTCCTGTCTCTCTGACTCCTGTCTGTCTGACTCCTGTCTGTCTGACTCCTGTCTGTCTGACTCCTGTCTCTCTGACTCCTGTCTCTCTGACTCCTGTCTCTCTGACTCCTGTCTCTCTGACTCCTGTCTGTCTGCCTCCTGTCTGTCTGCCCTCCTGTCTGTCTGACTCCTGTCTGTCTGACTCCTGTCTCTCTGACTCCTGTCTCTCTGACTCCTGTCTGTCTGCCTCCTGTCTCTCTGACTCCTGTCTCTCTGACTCCTGTCTCTCTGACTCCTGTCTCTCTGACTCCTGTCTCTCTGACTCCTGTCTGTCTGCCTCCTGTCTGTCTGCCCTCCTGTCTGTCTGACTCCTGTCTGTCTGACTCCTGTCTCTCTGAGTCCTGTCTCTCTGACTCCTGTCTGTCTGCCTCCTGTCTCTCTGACTCCTGTCTGTCTGCCTCCTGTCTCTCTGACTCCTGTCTCTCTGACTCCTGTCTCTCTGACTCCTGTCTCTCTGACTCCTGTCTGTCTGACTCCTGTCTCTCTGACTCCTGTCTCTCTGACTCCTGTCTCTCTGACTCCTGTCTCTCTGACTCCTGTCTCTCTGACTCCTGTCTGTCTGCCTCCTGTCTCTCTGACTCCTGTCTCTCTGACTCCTGTCTCTCTGCCTCCTGTCTGTCTGCCTCCTGTCTCTCTGACTCCTGTCTGTCTGCCTCCTGTCTGTCTGACTCCTGTCTGTCTCTCTGACTCCTGTCTCTCTGACTCCTGTCTGTCTGACTCCTGTCTCTCTGACTCCTGTCTGTCTCTCTGACTCCTGTCTCTCTGACTCCTGTCTCTCTGACTCCTGTCTGTCTGACTCCTGTCTCTCTGACTCCTGTCTGTCTGACTCCTGTCTCTCTGACTCCTGTCTCTCTGACTCCTGTCTGTCTGACTCCTGTCTGTCTCTCTGACTCCTGTCTGTCTGACTCCTGTCTGTCTCTCTGACTCCTGTCTCTCTGACTCCTGTCTGTCTCTCTGACTCCTGTCTGTCTGACTCCTGTCTGTCTCTCTGACTCCTGTCTGTCTGACTCCTGTCTGTCTCTCTGACTCCTGTCTGTCTCTCTGACTCCTGTCTGTCTGACTCCTGTCTGTCTCTCTGACTCCTGTCTGTCTGACTCCTGTCTGTCTCTCTGACTCCTGTCTGTCTGACTCCTGTCTGTCTCTCTGACTCCTGTCTCTCTGACTCCTGTCTCTCTGACTCCTGTCTGTCTCTCTGACTCCTGTCTGTCTCTCTGACTCCTGTCTGTCTCTCTGACTCCTGTCTGTCTGACTCCTGTCTGTCTCTCTGACTCCTGTCTGTCTGACTCCTGTCTGTCTCTCTGACTCCTGTCTCTCTGACTCCTGTCTCTCTGACTCCTGTCTGTCTGACTCCTGTCTGTCTCTCTGACTCCTGTCTGTCTGCCTCCTGTCTGTCTGCCTCCTGTCTGTCTGCCTCCTGTCTCTCTGACTCCTGTCTGTCTGCCTCCTGTCTGTCTGCCTCCTGTCTCTCTGACTCCTGTCTCTCTGACTCCTGTCTGTCTCTCTGACTCCTGTCTCTCTGACTCCTGTCTCTCTGACTCCTGTCTCTCTGACTCCTGTCTGTCTGACTCCTGTCTGTCTGCCCTCCAGTGGACGACCTTCAGATCTCGTGTTACAGGATCATGTGTTCCATCTACTCGCTGGGCACCGTCAAGACGCCTCACGCTGAGAAGTTAGTACACACTATAGTACACACTACCTGCTTAAAGGGAAATTACAATCAAAACAATTCTCTCTTTTGCTATTTTCCCCCATTTGATACAGTCCCCAAAATATTTAACATGTCATCAGTCAAATTTTCAAGATATCGGATTTCCAAGAAGCATTTTGACGATGTGGCCAGTGACACTTTGCTTCTTGAAAGTCCGATATCTTGAAAGTTTGACTGCTGACATTCAAAGTATGTTGGGACAATGAAAGAAATACCAAAATACTGTTTTTGAATGGAGTTTTGCTTTCAATATTGAGTATATGTGTGTGTGTGTGGGGGGGGGGGGGGTTAAAAGTCATTCCAGTTTTGTTTTTCATCAAGTTGTATGTTTGACATTATGTCTGGGCTATGCCATGTCTCACCGTGTCTGTCTGTCTGTCTGTCTGTCTGTCTGTCTGTCCCCTCCATGTCTCACAGTATCGCAGTGCATTTTCTCATACGTTAATTAAGCAAACATTTGTGAAACTCAACAAAGAAATAAAGCGTCAAAGGGCTCTGGTCAAAAGTAGTTCACTATATTATGGGCTCAGTGTTTATAGTGGTTATTATTCTATATATTATGGGCTCAGTGTTTATAGTGGTTATTATTCTATATATTATGGGCTCAGTGTTTATAGTGGTTATTATTCTATATATTATGGGCTCAGTGTTTATAGTGGTTATTATTCTATATATTATGGGCTCAGTGTTTATAGTGGTTATTATCCCTGTGGGCTCAGTGTTTATAGTGGTTATTATTCTATATATTATGGGCTCAGTGTTTATAGTGGTTATTATTCTATATATTATGGGCTCAGTGTTTATAGTGGTTATTATTCTATATATTATGGGCTCAGTGTTTATAGTGGTTATTATCCCTGTGGGCTCAGTGTTTATAGTGGTTATTATTCTATATATTATGGGCTCAGTGTTTATAGTGGTTATTATTCTATATATTATGGGCTCAGTGTTTATAGTCGTTATTATCCCTGTGGGATCAGTGTTTATAGTGGTTATTATCCCTGTGGGCTCAGTGTTTATAGTGGTTATTATCGCTATGGGCTCAGTGTTTATAGTGGTTATTATTCTATATATTATGGGCTCAGTGTTTATAGTGGTTATTATTCTATATATTATGGGCTCAGTGTTTATAGTCGTTATTATCCCTGTGGGCTCAGTGTTTATAGTGGTTATTATCCCTGTGGGCTCAGTGTTTATAGTGGTTATTATCGCTGTGGGCTCAGTGTTTATAGTGGTTATTATCGCTGTGGGCTCAGTGTTTATAGTGGTTATTATCCCTGTGGGCTCAGTGTTTATAGTCGTTATTATCCCTGTGGGCTCAGTGTTTATAGTGGTTATTATCCCTGTGGGCTCAGTGTTTATAGTGGTTATTATCGCTATGGGCTCAGTGTTTATAGTGGTTATTATTCTATATATTATGGGCTCAGTGTTTATAGTGGTTATTATTCTATATATTATGGGCTCAGTGTTTATAGTCGTTATTATCCCTGTGGGCTCAGTGTTTATAGTGGTTATTATCGCTGTGGGCTCAGTGTTTATAGTGGTTATTATCCCTGTGGGCTCAGTGTTTATTGTGGTTATTATCGCTATGGGCTCAGTGTTTATAGTGG
>NW_026279512.1:0-1241 GCF_023373465.1 Oncorhynchus keta
ATTATTTATTTCAGGTCATCACATTCCCACATCCCCAAGTTTACATATGCTCAATTAGTATTTGGTAGCATTGCCTTTAAATTGTTTAACTTGGGTCAAAAGTTTCGGGTGGCCTTCCACAAGCTTCCCACAATAAGTTGGGTCAATTTTGGCCCATTCCTCCTGACAGAGCTGGTGTAACTGTCAGGTTTGTAGGCCTCCTTGCTCACACACTTTTTCAATTCTGCCCACAAATGTTCTATAAGATTGAGGTCAGGGCTTTGTGATGGCCACTCCAATACCTTGACTTTGTTGTCCTTAAGCCATTTTGCCACAACTTTGGAACTTCCTGACAATATATCCACAGAATTTTCCAGCCTCATGATGCCATCTATTTTGTGAAGTGCACCAGTCCCTCCTGCAGCAAAGCACCCCTACAACAAGATGCTGCCACCCCCGTGCTTCACGGTTGGGATGGTGTTCTTCGGCTTGCAAGGCTTCCCCTTTTTCTTCCAAACATAACAATGGTCATTATGGCCAGAGGACAATTTTTCAAAAAGTACGATCTTTGTCCCCATATGCAGTTGCAAACCGTAGTCTGGCTTTTTTATGCCGGTTTTGGAGCAGTGGCTTCTTCCTTGCTGAGCAGCCATTCAGGTTATGTCGATATAGGACCCGTTTTACTGTGGATATAGATACTTTTGTGCCTGTTTCCTCCAGCATCTTCACAAGGTCCTTTGCTGTTGTTCTGGGATTGATTTGCACTTTTCGCACCAAAGTACGTTCATCTCTAGGAGACAGAACGCGTCTCCTTCCTGAGCGGTATGACGACTGTGTGGTCCCATGGTTTTTATACTTGCGTACTATTGTTTGTACAGATGAACGTGGTACCTTCAGGCATTTGGAAATTGCTCCCAAGGATGAACCAGACTTGTGGAGGTCTACAATTTATTTTCTGAGATCTGATTTCTTGATGTCAAGCAAATAGGCACTGAGTTTGAAGGTAGGCCTTGAAATAAATCCACAGGAACGCCTCCAATTGACTCAAATGATGTCAATTAGCCTATCAGAAGCTTTTAAAGCCATGACTTCATTTTCTGGAATTTTCCAAGCTGTTTAAAGGCACAGTCAACTTAGTTTATGTAAACTTCTGACCCACTGGAATTGTGATACAGTGAATTATAACTTAAATAATCTGTCTGTAAACAATTGTTGGGAAAATTACTTGTGTCATGCACAAAGTAGATGTCCTAACCGACTTG
>NW_026279513.1:0-5057 GCF_023373465.1 Oncorhynchus keta
TGGTTTAGTAATGATTCCCCTTCTCACTGAGTTGGTTTAGTAATGATTCCCCTTCTCACTGAGTTGGTTTAGTAATGATTCCCCCTCTCACTGCGTTGGTTTTGTAATGATTCCCCTCTCACTGAGTTGGTTTTAGTAATGATTCCCCCTCTCACTGAGTTGGTTTAGTAATGATTCCCCTTCTCACTGAGTTGGTTTAGTAATGATTCCCCTTCTCACTGCAGTTGGTTTAGTAATGATTCCCCTTCTCACTGAGTCGGTTTAGTAATGATTCACCCTCTCACTGAGTTGGTTTAGTAATGATTCCCCTTCTCACTGAGTCGGTTTAGTAATGATTCCCCTTCTCACTGAGTCGGTTTAGTAATGATTCCCCCTCTCACTGAGTCGGTTTAGTAATGATTCCCCTTCTCACTGAGTTGGTTTAGTAATGATTCCCCCTCTCACTGAGTTGGTATAGTAATGATTCCCCTTCTCACTGAGTTGGTATAGTAATGATTCCTCTTCTCACTGAGTTGGTTTAGTAATGATTCCCCTTCTCACTGAGGTGGTTTAGTAATGATTCCCCTTCTCACTGAGTTGGTTTAGTAATGATTCCCCTTCTCACTGAGTTGGTTTAGTAATGATTCCCCTTCTCACTGAGTTGGTTTAGTAATGATTCCCCTCTCACTGAGTTGGTTTAGTAATGATTCCCCTTCTCACTGAGTTGGTTTAGTAATGATTCCCCTCTCCCTGAGTTGGTTTAGTAATGATTCCCCTTCTCACTGAGTCGGTTTAGTAATGATTCCCATTCTCACTGAGTTGGTTTAGTAATGATTCCCCTTCTCACTGAGTTGGTTTAGTAATGATTCCCCTCTCACTGAGTTGGTTTAGTAATGATTCCCCTTCTCACTGCGTTGGTTTTGTAATGATTCCCCTTCTCACTGAGTTGGTTTAGTAATGACTCCCTTCTCCCTGAGTTGGTTTAGTAATGATTCCCCTCTCACTGAGTTGGTTTAGTAATGATTCCCCCTCTGATTCACTGAGTTGGTTTAGTAATGATTCCCCTTCTCCCTGGGGTGGTTTAGTAATGATTCCCCTTCTCACTGAGTTGGTTTAGTAATGATTCCCCCTCTGATTCACTGAGTTGGTTTAGTAATGATTCCCCTTCTCACTGAGGTGGTTTAGTAATGATTCCCCTCTGATTCACTGAGTTGGTTTAGTAATGATTCCCCTTCTCCCTGGGGTGGTTTAGTAATGATTCCCCTTCTCACTGAGTTGGTTTAGTAATGATTCCCCCTCTGATTCACTGAGTTGGTTTAGTAATGATTCCCTTCTCACTGAGGTGGTTTAGTAATGATTCCCCCTCTGATTCACTGAGTTGGTTTAGTAATGATTCCCCCTCTCACTGAGTTGGTTTAGTAATGATTCCCCCTCTCACTGAGTTGGTTTAGTAATGATTCCCCCTCTCACTGAGTTGGTTTAGTAATGATTCCCCTTCTCACTGCGTTGGTTTAGTAATGATTCCCCTTCTCACTGAGTTGGTTTAGTAATGATTCCCCTTCTCACTGAGTTGGTTTAGTAATGATTCCCCTCTGATTCACTGAGTTGGTTTAGTAATGATTCCCCTTCTCACTGAGTTGGTTTAGTAATGATTCCCCTACTCACTGAGTTGGTTTAGTAATGATTCCCCTTCTCACTGAGTTGGTTTAGTAATGATTCCCCTTCTCACTGAGGTGGTTTAGTAATGATTCCCCTTCTCACTGAGTTGGTTTAGTAATGATTCCCCTTCTCACTGAGTTGGTTTAGTAATGATTCCCCTTCTCACTGAGTTGGTTTAGTAATGATTCCCCTTCTCACTGAGTTGGTTTAGTAATGATTCACCCTCTCACTGAGTTGGTTTAGTAATGATTCCCCTTCTCACTGAGTTGGTTTAGTAATGATTCCCCTTCTCACTGAGTTGGTTTAGTAATGATTCCCCTTCTCACTGAGTTGGTTTAGTAATGATTCCCCCTCTCACTGGAGTTGGTTTAGTAATGATTCCCCTTCTCCTGGGGTGGTTTAGTAATGATTCCCCTTCTCACTGAGGTGGTTTAGTAATGATTCCCCTCTGATTCACTGAGTTGGTTTAGTAATGATTCCCCTTCTCACTGAGGTGGTTTAGTAATGATTCGCTTTCTAATTCATTGAGTTGGTTTAGTAATGATTCCCCTTCTCACTGAGGTGGTTTAGTAATGATTCCCCTTCTCACTGAGTTGGTTTAGTAATGATTCCCCTTCTCACTGAGTTGGTTTAGTAATGATTCGCTTTCTAATTCATTGAGTTGGTTTAGTAATGATTCCCCTTCTCACTGAGGTGGTTTAGTAATGATTCCCCTTCTCACTGAGTTGGTTTAGTAATGATTCCCCTTCTCACTGAGTTGGTTTAGTAATGATTCCCCTTCTCACTGAGTTGGTTTAGTAATGATTCCCTTCTCACTGAGTTGGTTTAGTAATGATTCCCCCTCTCACTGAGTTGGTTTAGTAATGATTCCCCTCTCACTGCGTTGGTTTTGTAATGATTCCCCTCTCACTGAGTTGGTTTAGTAATGATTCCCCCTCTCACTGAGTTGGTTTAGTAATGATTCCCCTTCTCACTGAGTTGGTTTAGTAATGATTCCCTTCTCACTGAGTTGGTTTAGTAATGATTCCCCTTCTCACTGAGTTGGTTTAGTAATGATTCCCCTTCTCACTGAGTTGGTTTAGTAATGATTCCCCTCTCACTGAGTTGGTTTAGTAATGATTCCCCCTCTCACTGCGTTGGTTTTGTAATGATTCCCCCTCTCACTGAGTTGGTTTAGTAATGATTCCCCCTCTCACTGAGTTGGTTTAGTAATGATTCCCCTCTCACTGAGTTGGTTTAGTAATGATTCCCCTTCTCACTGAGTTGGTTTAGTAATGATTCCCCTTCTCACTGAGTTGGTTTAGTAATGATTCCCCTTCTCACTGAGTTGGTTTAGTAATGATTCCCCCTCTCACTGAGTTGGTTTAGTAATGATTCCCCTTCTCACTGAGTTGGTTTAGTAATGATTCCCCTTCTCACTGAGTTGGTTTAGTAATGATTCCCCTTCTCACTGAGTTGGTTTAGTAATGATTCCCCTTCTCACTGAGTTGGTTTAGTAATGATTCCCCTTCTCACTGAGTTGGTTTAGTAATGATTCCCCTTCTCACTGAGTTGGTTTAGTAATGATTCCCCTTCTCACTGAGTTGGTTTAGTAATGATTCCCCTTCTCACTGAGTTGGTTTAGTAATGATTCCCCTTCTCACTGAGTTGGTTTAGTAATGATTCCCCTTCTCACTGAGTTGGTTTAGTAATGATTCCCCTTCTCACTGAGTTGGTTTAGTAATGATTCCCCTTCTCACTGAGTTGGTTTAGTAATGATTCCCCTCTCACTGAGTTGGTTTAGTAATGATTCCCCTCTCACTGAGTTGGTTTAGTAATGATTCCCCTTCTCACTGAGTTGGTTTAGTAATGATTCCCCTCTCACTGAGTTGGTTTAGTAATGATTCCCCCTCTCACTGAGGTGGTTTAGTAATGATTCCCCTTCTCACTGCGTTGGTTTAGTAATGATTCCCCTTCTCACTGAGTTGGTTTAGTAATGACTCCCCTTCTCCCTGAGTTGGTTTAGTAATGATTCCCCTCTCACTGAGTTGGTTTAGTAATGATTCCCCTCTGATTCACTGAGTTGGTTTAGTAATGATTCCCTTCTCCCTGGGGTGGTTTAGTAATGATTCCCCTTCTCACTGAGTTGGTTTAGTAATGATTCCCCTCTGATTCACTGAGTTGGTTTAGTAATGATTCCCCTTCTCACTGAGGTGGTTTAGTAATGATTCCCCCTCTGATTCACTGAGTTGGTTTAGTAATGATTCCCCTTCTCCCTGGGGTGGTTTAGTAATGATTCCCCTTCTCACTGAGTTGGTTTAGTAATGATTCCCCCTCTGATTCACTGAGTTGGTTCAGTAATGATTCCCCTTCTCACTGAGGTGGTTTAGTAATGATTCCCCCTCTGATTCACTGATGGTTGTGTGTTCCCCTCTCACTGAGTTGGTTTAGTAATGATTCCCCCTCTCACTGAGTTGGTTTAGTAATGATTCCCCCTCTCACTGAGTTGGTTTAGTAATGATTCCCCTTCTCACTGAGTTGGTTTAGTAATGATTCCCCTTCTCACTGCGTTGGTTTAGTAATGATTCCCCTTCTCACTGAGTTGGTTTAGTAATGATTCCCCTTCTCACTGAGTTGGTTTAGTAATGATTCCCCTCTGATTCACTGAGTTGGTTTAGTAATGATTCCCCTTCTCACTGAGTTGGTTTAGTAATGATTCCCCTACTCACTGAGTTGGTTTAGTAATGATTCCCCTTCTCACTGAGTTGGTTTAGTAATGATTCCCCTTCTCACTGAGGTGGTTTAGTAATGATTCCCCTTCTCACTGAGTTGGTTTAGTAATGATTCCCCTTCTCACTGAGTTGGTTTAGTAATGATTCCCCTTCTCACTGAGGTGGTTTAGTAATGATTCCCCTTCTCACTGAGTTGGTTTAGTAATGATTCCTCTGATTCACTGTGCTGCAGTCTGCTAGCCCTCTATTCTGTCTCGTTTCATGTCAGACTCAACTCATCTATTCTGATGCTTCTCTGGAGTACACACTAATGCTTTACATAGGTTAGTAGTAGTAGTATTAATAGTAGTAGTAGTAGTAGTAGTAGTAGTAGTAGTAGTAGTATTAATAGTAGTAGTAGTAGTATTAGTAGTAGTAGTAGTAGCAGCAGTAGTAGTAGTAATAATAGTAATAATAGTATTAGTAGTATTAATAGTAGTTGTAGTAGTAGTAGTAGTAGTGGTGGTAGTAGTAGTGGTGGTAGTAGTAGTAGTAGCAGTAGTAGTAGTAGTAGTAGTAATAATAGTAGTAGAAGTATTAATAGTAATAATAGTATTAGTAGTATTAATAGTAGTTGTAGTAGTAGTAGTGGTGGTAGTAGTAGTAGTAGCAGTAGTAGTAGTATTAGTAGTAGTAGTAGTGGTAATAGTAGTAGTAGTAGTAGTAGTA
>NW_026279514.1:0-74039 GCF_023373465.1 Oncorhynchus keta
GCTATTCCCTTATTCTCTTCCAAGGGGAAACAGGGAGGGAGGAAAACAGAGTTCATTTATCAAGCAATAAATATTTCAGATGTAATGTGAATAAGTAATCCTACTCTACATAACAGATATGTTTGTTCTGCCCCTCTTCCTTCCTTTCTTCAGACGCTGCAAAGGAAACGCTGTGTTTCTGTGCCATCAGTACCTCTTCAATATTAACACGTTGACTCTCCCTCACAGATGGGTAACTGATTACTAAACGTATCCTGTTGATTCTAAATTATTATTGCTATTATCATTGTTAATGGGTAAGTTTGCAGTCAATTTACAAGCAGGTTGTCTCAGTGAGACGAGGAGACGAGTCGCCCTGCCTCTACAGCTCAGACTGGGCCTTGTCTTAGCTGATTGTCTCAGTGAGACGAGGAGACGATTCGCCCTGCCTCTACAGCTCAGACTGGGCCTTGTCTTAGCTGATTGTCTCAGTGAGACGAGGAGACGATTCCCCTGCCTCTACAACTCAGACTGGGCCTTGTCTTACCTAATTGTCTCAGTGAGACGAGTCCCCCTGCCTCTACAGCTCAGACTGGGCCGTGTCTTACCTGATTGTCTCAGTGAGACGAGGAGACGAGTACCCCTGCCTCTACAGCTCAGACTGGGCCTTGTCTTAGCTGATTGTCTCAGTGAGACGAGTCCCCTGCATCTACAGCTCAGACTGGGCCGTGTCTTAGCTGATTGTCTAAGTGAGACGAGGAGACGAGTCCCCCTGCCTCTACAACTCAGACTGGGGCCGTGTCTTACCTGATTGTCTCAGTGAGACGAGGAGACGAGTCCCCCTGCCTCTACAACTCAGACTGGGCCTTGTCTTAGCTGATTGTCTCAGTGAGACGAGGAGACGAGTCCCCCTGCCTCTACAGCTCAGACTGGGCCGTGTCTTACCTGATTGTCTCAGTGAGACGAGTCCCCTGCATCTACAGCTCAGACTGGGCCGTGTCTTAGCTGATTGTCTCAGTGAGACGAGGAGACGAGTCCCCCTGCCTCTACAGCTCAGACTGGGCCGTGTCTTACCTGATTGTCTCAGTGAGACGAGTCCCCTGCATCTACAGCTCAGACTGGGCCGTGTCTTACCTGATTGTCTCAGTGAGACGAGTCCCCCTGCCTCTACAACTCAGACTGGGGCCGTGTCTTACCTGATTGTCTCAGTGAGACGAGGAGACGAGTCCCCCTGTCTCTACAACTCAGACTGGGCCTTGTCTTAGCTGATTGTCTCAGTGAGACGAGGAGACGAGTCCCCCTGCCTCTACAGCTCAGACTGGGCCGTGTCTTATCTGATTGTCTCAGTGAGACGAGGAGACGATTCCCCCTGCCTCTACAACTCAGACTGGGCCTTGTCTTATCTGATTGTCTCAGTGAGACGAGTCCCCCTGCCTCTACAGCTCAGACTGGGCCGTGTCTTACCTGATTGTCTCAGTGAGACGAGGAGACGAGTACCCCTGCCTCTACAGCTCAGACTGGGCCTTGTCTTAGCTGATTGTCTCAGTGAGACGAGTCCCCTGCATCTACAGCTCAGACTGGGCCGTGTCTTAGCTGATTGTCTAAGTGAGACGAGGAGACGAGTCCCCCTGCCTCTACAACTCAGACTGGGGCCGTGTCTTACCTGATTGTCTCAGTGAGACGAGGAGACGAGTCCCCCTGCCTCTACAACTCAGACTGGGCCTTGTCTTAGCTGATTGTCTCAGTGAGACGAGGAGACGAGTCCCCCTGCCTCTACAGCTCAGACTGGGCCGTGTCTTACCTGATTGTCTCAGTGAGACGAGTCCCCCTGCCTCTACAGCTCAGACTGGGCCGTGTCTTACCTGATTGTCTCAGTGAGACGAGTCCCCCTGCCTCTACAACTCAGACTGGGGCCGTGTCTTACCTGATTGTCTCAGTGAGACGAGGAGACGAGTCCCCCTGTCTCTACAACTCAGACTGGGCCTTGTCTTAGCTGATTGTCTCAGTGAGACGAGGAGACGAGTCCCCCTGCCTCTACAGCTCAGACTGGGCCGTGTCTTATCTGATTGTCTCAGTGAGACGAGGAGACGAGTCCCCCTGCCTCTACAGCTCAGACTGGGCCGTGTCTTACCTGATTGTCTCAGTGAGACGAGTCCCCTGCCTCTACAACTCAGACTGGGCCGTGTCTTAGCTGATTGTCTCAGTGAGACGAGTCCCCCTGCCTCTACAGCTCAGACTGGGGCCGTGTCTCACCTGATTGTCTCAGTGAGACGAGGAGACGAATCCCCCTGCCTCTACAACTCAGACTGGGCCGTGTCTTACCTGATTGTCTCAGTGAGACGAGTCCCCCTGCCTCTACAACTCAGACTGGGCCGTGTCTTACCTGATTGTCTCAGTGAGACGAGTCCCCCTGCCTCTACAACTCAGACTGGGCCGTGTCTTAGCTGATTGTCTCAGTGAGACGAGGAGACGAATCCCCCTGCCTCTACAACTCAGACTGGGCCGTGTCTTACCTGATTGTCTCAGTGAGACGAGTCCCCCTGCCTCTACAACTCAGACTGGGCCGTGTCTTAGCCCTTTTGTCTCAATGAGACGAGGAGACGAGTCCCCCTGCCTCTACAGCTCAGACTGGGCCGTGTCTTACCTGATTGTCTCAGTGAGACGAGTCCCCCTGCCTCTACAACTCAGACTGGGCCGTGTCTTAGCTGATTGTCTCAGTGAGACGAGGAGACGAGTCCCCCTGTCTCTACAGCTCAGACTGGGCCTTGTCTTACCTGATTGTCTCAGTGAGACGAGTCCCCCTGCCTCTACAGCTCAGACTGGGGCCGTGTCTCAGCTGATTGTCTCAGTGAGACGAGGAGACGAATCCCCCTGCCTCTACAACTCAGACTGGGCCTTGTCTTACCTGATTGTCTCAGTGAGACGAGGAGACGAGTCCCCCTGCCTCTACAGCTCAGACTGGGCCTTGTCTTACCTGATTGTCTCAGTGAGACGAGGAGACGAGTCCCCCTGCCTCTACAACTCAGACTGGGCCTTGTCTTAGCTGATTGTCTCAGTGAGACGAGTCCCCCTGCCTCTACAGCTCAGACTGGGCCTTGTCTTACCTGATTGTCTCAGTGAGACGAGTCCCCTGCCTCTACAGCTCAGACTGGGGCCGTGTCTCAGCTGATTGTCTCAGTGAGACGAGGAGACGAATCCCCTGCCTCTACAACTCAGACTGGGCCGTGTCTTACCTGATTGTCTCAGTGAGACGAGTCCCCCTGCCTCTACAGCTCAGACTGGGGCCGTGTCTTAGCTGATTGTCTCAGTGAGACGAGGAGACGAGTCCCCCTGCCTCTACAACTCAGACTGGGGCCGTGTCTTAGCTGATTGTCTCAGTGAGACGAGGAGACGAGTCCCCCTGCCTCTACAGCTCAGACTGGGCCTTGTCTTACCTGATTGTCTCAGTGAGACGAGTCCCCCTGCCTCTACAGCTCAGACCGGGCCTTGTCTTACCTGATTGTCTCAGTGAGACGAGGAGACGAGTACCCCTGCCTCTACAACTCAGACTGGGCCTTGTCTTAGCTGATTGTCTCAGTGAGACGAGTCCCCCTGCCTCTACAACTCAGACTGGGCCGTGTCTTAGCTGATTGTCTCAGTGAGACGAGGAGACGAGTCCCCCTGCCTCTACAACTCAGACTGGGGCCGTGTCTTACCTGATTGTCTCAGTGAGACAAGGAGACGAGTCCCCCTGCCTCTACAGCTCAGACTGGGGCCGTGTCTTAGCTGATTGTCTCAGTGAGACGAGGAGATGAGTCCCCCTGTCTCTACAGCTCAGACTGGGCCTTGTCTTACCTGATTGTCTCAGTGAGACGAGTCCCCCTGCCTCTACAGCTCAGACTGGGGCCGTGTCTCAGCTGATTGTCTCAGTGAGACGAGGAGACGAGTCCCCCTGCCTCTACAGCTCAGACTGGGCCTTGTCTTACCTGATTGTCTCAGTGAGACGAGTCCCCTGCCTCTACAGCTCAGACTGGGGCCGTGTCTCAGCTGATTGTCTCAGTGAGACGAGGAGATGAGTCCCCCTGCCTCTACAGCTCAGACTGGGCCTTGTCTTACCTGATTGTCTCAGTGAGACGAGGAGACGAGTCCCCCTGCCTCTACAACTCAGACTGGGCCGTGTCTTAGCTGATTGTCTCAGTGAGACGAGGAGACGAGTCCCCCTGCCTCTACAACTCAGACTGGGGCCGTGTCTTACCTGATTGTCTCAGTGAGACGAGGAGACGAGTCCCCCTGCCTCTACAACTCAGACTGGGCCGTGTCTTAGCTGATTGTCTCAGTGAGACGAGGAGACGAGTCCCCCTGCCTCTACAACTCAGACTGGGGCCGTGTCTTACCTGATTGTCTCAGTGAGACGAGGAGACGAGTCCCCCTGCCTCTACAACTCAGACTGGGCCGTGTCTTAGCTGATTGTCTCAGTGAGACGAGTCCCCCTGCCTCTACAACTCAGACTGGGGCCGTGTCTTATCTGATTGTCTCAGTGAGACAAGGAGACGAGTCCCCCTGCTTCTACAACTCAGACTGGGCCTTGTCTTAGCTGATTGTCTCAGTGAGACGAGGAGACGAGTCCCCCTGCCTCTACAACTCAGACTGGGGCCGTGTCTTACCTGATTGTCTCAGTGAGACAAGGAGACGAGTCCCCCTGCCTCTACAGCTCAGACTGGGCCGTGTCTTAGCTGATTGTCTCAGTGAGACGAGGAGACGAGTCCCCCTGCCTCTACAGCTCAGACTGGGCCTTGTCTTAGCTGATTGTCTCAGTGAGACGAGGAGACGAGTCCCCCTGCCTCTACAACTCAGACTGGGGCCGTGTCCTGATTGTCTAAGTGAGAGTTAGTGATGGCTGTTTAACAGTCTGATGGCCTTGAGATAGAAGCTGTTTTTCAGTCTCTCTGTGCCAGTTTTGATGCACCTGTACTGACCTCACCTTCTGGATGATATAGCGGGGTGAACAGGCAGTGGTTTGGGTGGTTGTTGTCTTTGATGATCTTTATGGCCTTCCTGTGACATTGGGTGCCGTAGGTGTCGTCCAATCAGATATCAGACCGATATGATGTAAACACCACAGCACCTCTGCATCTCAGAGGCGGGACAACAGGGGGAAGGCATGAGCAATACAGAGGAGGCTGAGTTCCTGACAAGACAATAAACCCTCTTCAATAGAATTGATGAGAGTCACTTCGGGGGCTCATCCCACCCATAGCCATTTCCCTTCTGCCTCCTTCTCCCCCCTTCTGTCCCCTTCTCCCTCCCTCTCCCCCCTTCTGCCCCCTTCTACCCCTTCTATCCACTTCTCCCCCCTTCTGCCCCTTCTGTCCCCTTCTACCCCTTCTCCCCCCTTCTGCCCCCTTCTACCCCTTCTCCCCCTTCTGCCCCCTTCTACCCCTTCTGCCCCTTCTGTCCCCCTTCTACCCCTTCTACCCCTTCTATTTCTTCTGCCACCTTTTTGCCCCCTTCTGCCCCTTCTACCCCTTCTACCCCTTCTGCCCCTTTTTGCCCCCTTCTGCCCCTTCTACCCCTTCTGCCCCCTCTGTCCCCTTCTACCCCTTCTACCCCTTCAGTCCCCTTCTACCCCTTCTACCCCTTCTGCCCCCTCTGTCCCCTTCAGTCCCCTTCTACCCCTTCTGCCCCTTCTACCCCTTCTGCCCCCTCTGGCCCCTTCTGCCCCTTCTGCCCCTTCTGCCCCCTTCTGCCCCTTCTACCCCTTCTGTCCCCTTCTACCCCGTCTACCCCTTCTGCCCCTTCTGCCCCCTCTGCCCCCTTCTACCCCTTCTGTCCCCTTCTACCCCTTCTGCCCCTTCTACTCCCTTCTGTCCCCTTCTACCCTTCTGCCCCCTTCTGCCCCCTTCTGCCCCCTTCTACCCCTTCTACCCCTTCTGTCCCCTTCTGTCCCCTTCTGCCCCCTTCTACCCTCCTTCTACCCCTTCTACCCCTTCTGTCCCCTTCTGCCCCCTTCTGCCCCTTCTACCTTCTTCTGCTCCCCTTCTACCCCCTTCTGCCCTCTTTCTACCCTTCTGCCCCCTTCTCCCCCCTTCTCCCCCCTCTGTCCCCTTCTGCCCCCTTCTACCCCTTCTGTCCCCTTAAACCCCTTCTGCCCCCTTCAACCCCTTCTTCCCCTTCTACCCCTTCTGTCCCCTTTTACCCCTTCTGCCCCCTTCTACCCCTTCTACCCCTTCTGCCCCTCTCTTATCCCCTTCTACCCCCTTCTACCCCTTCTGTCCCCTTCTACCCCCTTCTACCTCTTCTACCCCTTCTGCCCCCCTCTGTCCCCTTCTACCCCTTCTGCCCCCTTCTACCCCTTCTGTCCCCTTCTCTCCCCTTCTACCCCTTCTACCCCCTTCTGCTCCCTTCTACCCCTTCTGTCCCCTTCTACCCCTTCTGTCCCCTTCTACCCCTTCTGTCCCCTTCTGCCCCTTCTGTCCCCTTCTACCCCTTCTGTCCCCTTCTACCCCTTCTGCCCCCTTCTACCCCTTCTGTCCCCTTCTACCCCTTCAACCCCTTCTGCCCCCTTCTACCCCTTCTGTCCCCTTCTACCCCTTCTACCCCTTCTGCCCCCTTCTACCCCCTTCTACCCCTTCTGCCCCTTCTGCCCTTCTACCCATTCTGTCCCTTTGACCCTTCTGCCCTTCTGCCCCCTTCTGCCCCCTTCTGCCCCCATCTGCCCTTCTGCCCCTTCTGTCCCCTTCTACACCCTTCTACCCCTTCTGCCCCTCTCTGTCCCCTTCTGTCCCCTTCTGCCCCATTCTACCCCTTCTGTCCCCTTCTACCCCTTCTGTCCCTTCTACCCCTTCTACCCCTTCTGTCCCCTTCTACCCCCTTCTACCCTTCTGCCCCCTTCTGCCCCCTTCTACCCCTTCTGTCCCCTTCTGCCCCTTCTGCCCCTTCTGCCCTTCTGTCCCTTCTACCCCTTCTGCCCCTTCTGCCCCTTCTGCCCTTCTACCCCTTCTGCCCCCTTCTACCCCCTTCTACCCCTTCTACTTCTTCTGCCCTTCTGTCCCCTTCTGCCCCTTCTACCCCCTTCTGTCCCCTTCTACCCCTTCTGCCCCTTCTACCCCTTCTGCCCCTTCTACCCCCTCTGTCCCCTTCTACCCCTTCTGTCCCCTTCTACCCTTCTGCCCCCTTCTGCCCCTTCTACCCCCTCTGTCCCCTTCTGCCCCCTTCTACCCCTTCTGTCCCCTTCTACCCCTTCTGCCCCTTCTGCCCCCTTCTGCCGCCTTCTTCCCCCTTCTGCCCCCATCTACCCCTTTTACCCCTTCTGCCCCTTCTACCCCTTCTGTCCTTCTGCCCTTCTGTCCCTTCTACCCCTTCTGCCCCTTCTGTCCCCTTCTACCCCTTCTGTCCCCTTCTACCCCTTCTGTCCCCTTCTACCCCTTCTGCCCCTTCTACCCCTTCTGCCCCTTCTACCCCTTCTGCCCCTTCTACCCCTTCTGTCCCCTTCTACCCTTCTGTCCCCTTCTACCCCTTCTGCCCCTTCTGTCCCCTTCTACCCCTTCTGTCCCCTTCTACCCCTTCTGCTCCCTTCACCCCCTTCTGCCCCCCTCTGTCCCCTTCTGCCCCCTTCTACCCCTTCTACCCCTTCTGTCCCCTTCTACCCCTTCTATCCCCTTCTACCCCTTCTACCCCTTCTGTCCCCTTCTACCCCTTCTGCCCCTTCTACCCCTTCTGCCCCCTTCTACCCCTTCTGCCCCCTTCTACCCCTTCTGCCCCCTTCTACCCCTTCTGCCCCTTCTACCCCCTCTGTCCCCTTCTACCCCTTCTGCCCCCTTCTACCCCTTCTGCCCCCTTCTGCCCCCTTCTACCCCCTCTGTCCCCTTCTGCCCCCTTCTACCCCTTCTGTCCCCTTCTACCCCTTCTGCCCCCTTCTGCCCCCTTCTGCCGCCTTCTGCCCCCTTCTACCCCTTCTTCCCCCTTCTGCCCCCATCTACCCCTTTTACCCCTTCTGCCCCTTCTACCCCTTCTGTCCCTTCTGCCCCTTCTGTCCCCTTCTACCCCTTCTGCCCCTTCTGTCCCCTTCTACCCCTTCTGTCCCCTTCTACCCCTTCTGCCCCTTCTACCCCTTCTGCCCCTTCTGCCCCTTCTCCCCCTTCTGCCCCTTCTACCCCTTCTGTCCCCTTCTACCCCTTCTGTCCCCTTCTACCCCTTCTGCCCCTTCTGTCCCCTTCTACCCTTCTGTCCCCTTCTACCCCTTCTGCTCCCTTCACCCCTTCTGCCCCCTCTGTCCCCTTCTGCCCCCTTCTACCCCTTCTCCCCCTTCTGTCCCCTTCTGCCTTCTGCCCCTTCTACCCCTTCTACCCCTTCTGTCCCCTTCTACCCCTTCTGTCCCCTTCTACCCCTTCTGCCCCTTCTGCCCCTTCTACCCCTTCTACCCCTTCTGCCCCCTTCTACCCCTTCTGCCCCCTTCTGTCCCCTTCTGTCCCCTTCTACCCCTTCTGTCCCCTTCTGCCCCTTCTGCCCCCTTCTGCCCCTTCTGTCCCCTTCTACCCCTTCTGCCCCTTCTGCCCTTCTGCCTTCTACCCCTTCTGCCCCCTTCCCTTCTGCCCTTCTACCCCTTCTGCCCTTCTGCCCCCTTCTGCCCCTTCTACCCCTTCTGCCCCTTCTACCCCTTCTGCCCCCTTCTACCCCTTCTACCCCTTCTGCCCCCTTCTGTCCCCTTCTACCCCTTCTGCCCCTTCTACCCCTTCTGCTCCCTTCACCCCCTTCTGCCCCCTTCTACCCCTTCTGCCCCCCTTTTTCCCCCTTCAGCCCCCTTCTATCCACTTCTGCCCCCTTCTCGGTCTCCTCTTTATCTGAATAGTATCCATCTGAAGAACATGTAGGGACAGAGAAAGAGATCCTGTACCTCTGCACAGTGCATACTGGAGCCCCTCTCAGAGACAGGCAGAGAGAGAGATACTGTACCTCTCCACAGTGCATACTGGAGCCCCTCTCAGAGACAGGCAGAGAGAGAGATACTGTACCTCTCCACAGTGCATACTGGAGCCGCTCTCAGAGACAGGCAGAGAGAGAGATACTGTACCTCTCCACAGTGCATACTGGAGCCGCTCTCAGAGACAGGCAGAGAGAGAGATACTGTACCTCTCCACAGTGCATACTGGAGCCCCTCTCAGAGACAGGCAGAGAGAGATACTGTACCTCTCCACAGTGCATACTGGAGCCCCTCTCAGAGACAGGCAGAGAGAGATACTGTACCTCTCCACAGTGCATACTGGAGCCCTCTCAGAGACAGGCAGAGAGAGAGATACTGTACCTCTCCACAGTGCATACTGGAGCCGCTCTCAGAGACAGGCAGAGAGAGAGATACTGTACCTCTCCACAGTGCATACTGGAGCCCCTCTCAGAGACAGGCAGAGAGAGATACTGTACCTCTCCACAGTGCATACTGGAGCCGCTCTCAGAGACAGGCAGAGAGAGATACTGTACCTCTCCACAGTGCATACTGGAGCCCCTCTCAGAGACAGGCAGAGAGAGATACTGTACCTCTCCACAGTGCATACTGGAGCCCCTCTCAGAGACAGGCAGAGAGAGATACTGTACCTCTCCACAGTGCATACTGGAGCCTGTCTGTCTCTCCTCTCCTCTCCAACCAGTCAGCTCCAGAACAGAGCAGCTCGGGAGGAGGAGCAGGAACAGGCTGGCAGCCAAGTGGCTTGGCACAGCGCCTAATGATGCCTGGCATGCGTCTGCTCTCCACAACGCCGGGGTCACACCTGCCAACTCTTAGTAAGATGTAAATGTTTCTATTAACAGAGAGAGAGGGAATTCCTGTCCTCCCGTCCCGCGTGTTCTGTCTATATGTTCTGCTGTGATCAGAGGAGGGATCCTGGGCACTGCATTTAGATACAACCCTTGCAAGCCGTGTGTGTGTGTGTGTGTGTGTGTGTGTGTGTGTGTGTGTGTGTGTGTGTGTGTGTGTGTGTGTGTGTGTGTGTGTGTGTGTGTGTGTGTGTGTGTGTGTGTGTGTGTGTGTGTGTGTGTGTGTGTGTTGTAGATGTTTGTGTGCCTGCGTGAGTGTGTGTGTGTGTATTGTGTGTGTGTGTGCCTGCGTGAGTGTGTGTGTTGTAGATGTTTGTGTGTGTGCCTGCGTGAGTGTGTGTGTAGATGTTTGTGTGCCTGCGTGAGTTTGTGTGTGTGTGTACATGTGTGTGTGTGTGCCTCGTGAGTGTGTGTGTTGTAGATGTTTGTGTGCCTGCGTGAGTGTGTGTATATGTGTGTGTCTGTGCCTGCCTGAGTTTGTGTGTGTGTTTTTAGATGTTTGTGTGCCTGCGTGAGTGTGTGTATATGTGTGTGTCTGTGCCTCTGAGTGTGTGTGTTGTAGATGTTTGTGTGCCTCGTGAGTGTCCTCTGTGTCCTCTGTGTCCTCTGTGTCCTCTGGTCCTCTGGTCCTCTGGTCCTCTGTGTGCCTGCCTGAGTGTCTGGTGTGTGTGTGTGTGTGTCCTGTGTGTCCTCTGGTCCTCTGTGTCCTGTGTGTGTGTGTGTGTGTTAAGCTGCCCTCTCCCACACCCTGTCCTCTGAACTCCAACTATCTCTCCCTCTGGTCCTCTAGTCCTCTAGTCCTCTGGTCCTCTGGTCCTCTGGTCCTCTAATCCTCTGGTCCTCTAGTCCTCTGGTCCTCTGGTCCTCTGGTCCTCTAGTCCTCTGGTCCTCTGGTCCTCTGGTCCTCTGGTCCTCTGGCCCTCTGGTCCTCTGGTCCTCTGGTCCCCTGGTCCTCTGGTCCTCTGGTCCTCTGGTCCCCTGGTCCTCTGGTCCTCTGGTCCTCTGGTCCTCTGGTCCCCTGGTCCCCTGGTCCTCTGGTCCCTCTGGTCCTCTGGTCCTCTGGTCCTCTGGTCCTCTGGTCCCCTGGTCCTCTGGTCCCCTGGTCCTCTGGTCCTCTGGTCCTCTGGTCCTCTGGTCCTCTGGTCCTCTGGTCCTCTGGTCCCCTGGTCCTCTGGTCCTCTGGTCCTCTGGTCCTCTGGTCCTCTGGTCCTCTGGTCCCCTGGTCCCCTGGTCCCCTGGTCCTCTGGTCCTCTGGTCCTCTGGTCCTCTGGTCCTCTGGTCCTCTGGTCCTCTGGTCCTCTGGTCCTCTGGTCCTCTGGTCCTCTGGTCCTCTGGTCCCCTGGTCCCTGGTCCTCTGGTCCCCTGGTCCTCTGGTCCTCTGGTCCCCTGGTCCCCTGGTCCTCTGGTCCTCTGGTCCTCTGGTCCTCTGGTCCTCTGGTCCTCTGGTCCTCTGGTCCTCTGGTCCTCTGGTCCTCTGGTCCTCTGGTCCTCTGGTCCTCTGGTCCTCTAGTCCTCTGGTCCTCTGGTCCTCTGGTCCTCTGGTCCTCTGGTCCTCTGGTCCTCTGGTCCTCTGGTCCTCTGGTCCTCTGGTCCTCTGGTCCTCTGGTCCTCTGGTCCTCTGGTCCTCTGGTCCTCTGGTCCTCTGGTCCTCTGGTCCTCTGGTCCTCTGGTCCTCTGGTCCTCTGGTCCTCTGGTCCTCTGGTCCTCTGGTCCTCTGGTCCTCTGGTCCTCTGGTCCTCTGGTCCTCTGGTCCTCTGGTCCTCTGGTCCCTGGTCTGGTCCTCTGGTCCCTGGTCCCTCTGGTCCTCTGGTCCTCTGGTCCCTCTGGTCCTCTGGTCCTCTGGTCCTCTGGTCCTCTGGTCCCTGGTCTGGTCCTCTGGTCCCCTGGTCCCTGGTCCTCTGGTCCCTGGTCCTCTGGTCCTCTGGTCCTCTGGTCCTCTGGTCCTCTGGTCCTCTGGTCCTCTAGTCCTCTGGTCCTCTGGTCCTCTGGTCCTCTGGTCCTCTGGTCCTCTGGTCCTCTGTCCTCTAGTCCTCTAGTCCTCTAGTCCTCTGGTCCTCTGGTCCCCTCTGGTCCTCTGGTCCTCTGGTCCTCTAGTCCTCTGGTCCTCTGGTCCTCTGGTCCTCTGGTCCTCTGGTCCTCTAGTCCTCTGGTCCTCTAATCTCTCTGGTCCTCTAGTCCTCTGGTCCTCTGGTCCTCTGGTCCTCTGGTCCTCTGGTCCTCTGGTCCTCTGGTCCTCTGGTCCTCTGGTCCTCTGGTCCTCTGGTCCTCTGGTCCTCTGGTCCCCTGGTCCTCTGGTCCTCTGGTCCTCTGGTCCTCTGGTCCCCTGGTCCTCTGGTCCTCTGGTCCCCTGGTCCTCTGGTCCTCTGGTCCTCTGGTCCTCTGGTCCTGGTCCTCTGGTCCTCTGGTCCTCTGGTCCTCTGGTCCTCTGGTCCTCTGGTCCTCTGGTCCTCTGGTCCTCTGGTCCTCTGGTCCTCTGGTCCTCTGGTCCTCTGGTCCGCTGGTCCTCTGGTCCTCTGGTCCTCTGGTCCTCTGGTCCTCTAGTCCTCTGGTCCTCTGGTCCTCTAGTCCTCTGGTCCTCTGGTCCCTCTGGTCCTCTGGTCTCTGGTCCTCTGGTCCTCTGGTCCTCTGGTCCTCTGGTCCTCTGGTCCTCTAGTCCTCTGGTCCTCTGGTCCTCTGGTCCTCTAGTCCTCTGGTCCACCCTCCTCAGTCCTCTGGTCCTCTGGTCCTCTCTAGTCCTCTAGTCCTCTGGTCCTCTGGTCCTCTGGTCCTCTGGTCCTCTGGTCCTCTGGTCCTCTGGTCCTCTAGTCCTCTGGTCCTCTGGTCCACCTGGTCCTCTGGTCCTCTGGTCCCTGGTCCTCTGGTCCTCTGGTCCTCTGGTCCTCTAGTCCTCTGGTCCTCTAGTCCTCTGGTCCTCTAGTCCTCTGGTCCTCTGGTCCTCTAGTCCCTCTGGTCCTCTGGTCCTCTGGTCCTCTGGTCCTCTGGTCCTCTGGTCCTCTGGTCCTCTGGTCCTCTGGTCCTCTGGTCCTCTGGTCCTCTGGTCCTCTGGTCCTCTGGTCCTCTGGTCCTCTGGTCCCTCTGGTCCTCTGGTCCCTGGTCCTCTGGTCCTCTGGTCCTCTGGTCCTCTGGTCCTCTCTAGTTCTAATCCTCTGGTCCTCTGGTCCTCTAATCTGGTCCTCTGGTCCTCTAGTCCTCTCTGGTCCTCTGGTCCTCTGGTCCTCTGGTCCTCTGGTCCTCTGGTCCTCTGGTCCTCTGGTCCTCTGGACCTCTGGTCCTCTGGTCCTCAGCTCTAGTCCTCTGGTCCCTCTGGTCCTCTCAGTCCCCATCCTCTGTCCTCTGGTCCTCTAGACCTCTGGTCCTCTCAGTCCTCCATCCCAGTCCTCTGGTATCACTGGTCCTCTGGTCCTCTGGCCCTCTAATCCACCCTCTCAGCCCTGTCCCATCTGTTCACCTAGTCCTCACCCTCTCAGCCTCATCCTCATCTACCCCTGGTTCTGGTCCTCAGCCTATCCCCTGGTTCATAGACCACCTCCAGTCCTCTGTCCTCCCTATCTACTGGGGTCCTCTAGACCATTCCAGTCCCTCTGTTCTGTCTCTAGACCTCTGGGGTTCATGTTCTATCCCTCTGTTCTGTCTCTAACATTGGTTTCATGTTCTATTCCAGCTCTGTTCTGTCATAACTGGGGTTCATGTTCTATTCCAGCTCTGTTCTGTCTCTAACTGGGGTCATGTTCTATTCCAGCTCTGTTCTATTCTCAGCTCTATCTGGGGTTCTGTTCTACTGTTCTGTCTCTAACTGGGGTTCATGTTCTATTCCAGCTCTGTTCTGTCTCTAACTGTCTATTCTGTCTCTAACTGGGGTTCATGTTCTATTCCAGCTCTGTTCTGTCTCTAACTGGGGTTCATGTTCTATTCCACCTCTGTTCTGTCTCTAACTGGGGTTCATGTTCTATTCCAGCTCTGTTCTGTCTCTAACTGGGGTTCCATGTCTCTAACTGGGGTTCATGTTCTATTCCAGCTCTGTTCTGTCTCTAACTGGGGTTCAGTTCATCTAACTGGGGCTCATGACCACCTCTGTTCTCTAACTGGGGTTCATGTTCTATTCATAGACCATGATCCCCTGGGGTTCCTCTGTTCTGCTCCATCCCATCTTCACCAGCTAGACCACCCTCTCAGCCCATCCCATCTATCACCATAGACCACCCTCTCAGCCCATCCCATCTGTCTCACCATAGACCACCCTCTCAGCCCATCCCATCTATCACTATAGACCACCCTGTTCAGCCCATCCCATCTTCACCATAGACCACTCAGCCCATCCCATCTATCACCAGCCCATCCCATCTATCACCATAGACCACCCTCTCAGCCCATCCCATCTCTACCATAGACCATCAGACCACCCTCTCAGCCCATCCCACCCTCTCAGCCCATCACCATAGACCACCCTCTCAGCCCATCCCATCTACCACCATAGACCACCCTCTCAGCCATCCCATCTATCACCATGACCACCCTCTCAGCCCATCCATCTATAGACCACCCTCTCAGCCCATCCCATCTATCACCATAGACCACCCTCTCAGCCCATCCCATCTATCACCATAGACCACCCTCTCAGCCCATCCCATCTATCACCATAGACCACCCTCTCAGCCCATCCCATCTATCACCATAGACCACCCTCTCAGCCCATCCCATCTATCACCATAGACCACCCTCTCAGCCCATCCCATCTATCACCATAGACCACCCTTCAGCCCATCCCATCTCACCATAGACCACCCTCTCAGCCCATCCCATCTATCACCATAGACCACCCTCTCATCCCATCTATCTTTCCATTTTTCCCATCATCCCATCTATCACCATAGACCACCCTCTCACCATCCCATCTATCACCATAGACCACCATCAGCCCATCCCATCTATCACCATAGACCACCCTCTCAGCCCATCCCATCTATCACCATAGACCACCCTCTCAGCCCATCCCATCTATCACCATAGACCACCCTCTCATCCCCCATCTCATAGACCACCCTCTCAGCCCATCCCATCTCACCCTAGACCACCCTCTCAGCCCCCATCTATCACCATAGACCATCCTCCCATCCCATCTCACCATCACCACCCCTCCCCATCCCATCCCTCCCATAGACCACCCTCAGCCCATCCCATCTACCACCATAGACCACCCTCTCAGCCCATCCCATCTACCACCATAGACCACCCTCTCAGCCCATCCCATCTATCACCATAGACCACCCTCTCAGCCCATCCCATCTATCACCATAGACCACCCTCTCAGCCCATCCCATCTACCACCATAGACCACCCTCTCAGCCCATCCCATCTACCACCATAGACCACCCTCTCAGCCCATCCCATCTATCACCATAGACCACCCTCTCAGCCTATCCCATCTATCACCATAGACCACCCTCTCAGCCCATCCCATCTATCACCATAGACCACCCTCTCAGCCCATCCCATCTATCACCATAGACCACCCTCTCAGCCCATCCCATCTATCACCATAGACCACCCTCTCAGCCCATCCCATCTATCACCATAGACCACCCTCTCAGCCCATCCCATCTATCACCATAGACCACCCTCTCAGCCCATCTCCATCTATCACCATAGACCACCCTCTCAGCCCATCCCATCTATCAGACCACCCTCATCCCTCCTCAGCCCTATCACCATAGACCACCCTCTCAGCCCATCCCATCTATCACCATAGACCCCCTCTCCCATCCCTATCACCATAGACCACCCTCTCACCCTCCAGACCACCCCTCTCAGCCCCTCCCATCTAGTCACCATAGACCACCCTCTCAGCCCATCCCATCTATCACCATAGACCACCCTCTCACCCATCCCTCTCACCTAGACCACCCTCCCATCCCTATCACCATAGACCACCCTCTCAGCCCATCCCATCTACCACCATAGACCACCCTCTCAGCCCATCCCACCTATCACCATAGACCACCCTCTCAGCCACCCTCTCAGCCCATCCCATCTATCACCATAGACCACCCTCTCAGCCCATCCCATCTACCACCATAGACCACCCTCTCAGCCCATCCCATCTATCACCATAGATCAAGCAATCAATCAAATGTATTTATAAAGCCCTTCGTACATCAGCTGATATCTCAAAGTGCTGTACAGAAACCCAGCCTAAAACCCCAAACAGCAAACAATGCAGGTGTAAAAGCACGGTGGCTAGGAAAAACTCCCTAGAAAGGCCAAAACCTCAGGAAGAAACCAGAGAGGAACCAGGCTATGGGGGTGGCCAG
Source organism: Oncorhynchus keta (assembly GCF_023373465.1). Lineage (NCBI taxonomy): Eukaryota > Metazoa > Chordata > Actinopteri > Salmoniformes > Salmonidae > Oncorhynchus > Oncorhynchus keta. The sequence goes on from NW_026279514.1 coordinate 16,074, forward strand.
TCCTCTTCTGGCTGTGCCGGTGTAGAGATTATAACAGAACATGACCAAGATGTTCAAATGTTCATAAATGACCAGCATGGTTGAATAATAATAAGGCAGAACAGTTGAAACTGGAGCAGCAGCATGGCCAGGTGGACTGGGGACAGCAAGGAGTCATCATGTCAGGTAGTCCTGGGGCATGGTCCTAGGGCTCAGGTCCTCCGAGAGAGAGAAAGAAAGAGAGAAGGAGAGAATTAGAGAATTCACACTTAGATTCACACAGGACACTTTGTTTCCGAATAGGACAGGAGAAGTACTCCAGATATAACAAACTGACCCTCTCAGCCCATCCCATCTACCTGGATAGACCACCCTCTCAGCCCATCCCATCTATCTACATAGACCACCCTTTCAGCCCATCCCATCTATCACCATAGACCACCCTCTCAGCCCATCCCATCTACCACCATAGACCACCCTCTCAGCCCATCCCATCTCTCACCATAGACCATCCCTCTCAGCCCATCCCATCTACCACCATAGACCACCCTTTCAGCCCATCCCATCTCACCATAGACCACCCTCTCAGCCCATCCCATCTACCACCATAGACCACCCTCTCAGCCCATCCCATCTATCACCATAGACCACCCTCTCAGCCCATCCCATCTATCACCATAGACCACCCTCTCAGACCCATCCCATCTACCACCATAGACCACCCTCTCAGCCCATCCCATCTAGACCATAGACCACCCTCTCAGCCCAACACTGCTATTTGTAAGGTTGATTTTCAGTGCATGTTTTTCCCCGTTCCTGAACCTGTGACCAGACACCAGCTCCATCGGGTCAATACCAGAATAATAAATGATCTATGGGTTCTGTCTCTTCACAACAACATCTCAGATCTGAGATGGTTTAGTTCCCCTGTATATAGAGCATCAATCCCTCTACTATAGAACTGTGTCTAATTTAAGTAGAAAAACTCTAAGTGTTGAATAAAGTGTAGTTGTTTGTACCAGGTCATGAACCATGCTGTCATGGAACAGTGAATCATCTTTCCATTTTTTCTATTTTTTCCATTGAACTGTGTCCTTTCCATTGAATCCCAGTTCCTTTCCATTGAATCCCAGTTCCTTTCCATTGAATCCCAGTTCCTCTCCATTGAATCCCAGTTCCTTTCCATTGAACCCAGTTCCTTTCCATTGAATCCCAGTTCCTTTCCATTGAATCCCAGGTCCTTCCCATTGAATCCCAGTTCCCTCCATTGAATCCCAGTTCCTTTCCATTGAATCCCAGTTCCTTTCCATTGAACCCAGTTCCTTTCCATTGAATCCCTGTTCTTCCATTGAATCCCAGTTCCTTTCCATTGAATCCCAGTTCCTTTCCATTGAATCCCAGTTCCTTTCCATTGAATCCCAGTTCCTTTCCATTGAATCCCAGTTCCTAGAGACAACAACATCCCTCTACTATAGAACTGTGTCTGGAGAGGACAGGTCCATTGAATCCCAGTTCCTTTCCATTGAATCCCAGTTCCTTTCCATTGAATCCCAGTTCCTTTCCATTGAATCCCAGTTCCTTTCCATTGAACCCAGTTCCCTCCATTGAATCCCAGTTCCTTTCCATTGAATCCCAGTTCCTTTCCATTGAACCCAGTTCCTTTCCATTAAATACCAGTTCCTTTCCATTGAATCCCAGTTCATTTCCATTGAACCCAGTTCCCTCCATTGAATCCCAGTTCCTTTCCATTGAATCCCAGTTCCTCTCCATTGAATCCCAGTTCCTTTCCATTGAATCCCAGTTCCTTTCCATTGAATCCCAGTTCCTTTCCATTAAATACCAGTTCCTTTCCATTGAATCCCAGTTCCTTTCCATTGAATCCCAGTTCCTTTCCATTGAATCCCAGTTCCTTTCCATTGAATCCCAGTTCCTCTCCATTGAATCCCAGTTCCTTTCCATTGAACCCAGTTCCTTTCCATTGAATCCCAGTGTGACAACATCCTTTCCATTGAATCCCAGTTCCTTTCCATTGAATCCCAGTTCCTTTCCATTGAATCCCAGTTCCTTTCCATTGAATCCCAGTTCCTTTCCATTGAATCCCAGTTCCTCTCCATTGAATCCCAGTTCCTTTCCATTGAATCCCAGTTCCTCTCCATTGAATCCCAGTTCCTTTCCATTGAATCCCAGTTCCTTTCCTCCCTCCCCTCTCTGTAGAGTCCCTCCCTCCCTCTCCTATAGACCTGTGTCTCCCTCCCCCTCTCCCCCCTCTCTGAGACCTCCCTCCCTCCCTCCCCCTGTCCTCCCTCCCCCTCCCTCCCCTCTCCCTCCCTCTACTCCCCCCTGTCCCTGGAGGACCCCCGCTCTCCCCCCCCCCCCCCTCTCCCCCCTCCCTCCCTCCCTGTCCAGTCAGGGTGACTGTGATGTGTCTAAAGTGCAGGTTCTAATAACAACCACGTCTACTAGGGAATGGTTTGACCTCAGGGCTATCAGAGACATTCAGGAAGCTCAGACACGGTTCTGGACAATTCACACCTCTGTTCACACCTCAACACCTGTGTGTGTGTGTGTGTGTGGTGTGTGTGTGTGTGTGTGTGTGTGTGTGTGTGTGTGTGTGTGTGTGTGTGTGTGTGTGTTTTGAGTTCTCTGTGGAAGTGGGAGACACCTATACTCCAGAAGGAAACAGCTTTAGTTTCCATTTCCAATATAAGAGGTGCATTTCATGTAATCCTTGTTGATTCTCCTCCATAAATCCCTCTTCTACAGGCCTGTGTCTGGAGAGGACAGGGCTCTCTGTAGAGACAACAACATCCCTCTTCTACAGACCTGTGTCTGGAGAGGACAGGGCTCTCTGTAGAGACAACAACATCCCTCTACTATAGAACTGTGTCTGGAGAGGACAGGCCTCTCTGTAGAGACAACAACATCCCTCTTCTACAGAACTGTGTCTGGAGAGGACAGGCCTCTCTGTAGAGACAACAACATCCCTCTACTATAGAACTGTGTCTGGAGAGGACAGGGCTCTCTGTAGAGACAACAACATCCCTCTTCTACAGACCTGTGTCTGGAGAGGACAGGGCTCTCTGTAGAGACAACAACATCCCTCTTCTACAGACCTGTGTCTGGAGAGGACAGGGCTCTCTGTTGAGACAACAACATCCCTCTACTATAGAACTGTGTCTGGAGAGGACAGGGCTCTCTAGGACAGGGTAGAGACAACAACATCCCTCTTCTACAGACCTGTGTCTGGAGAGGACAGGGCTCTCTGTAGAGACAACAACATCCCTCTACTATAGAACTGTGTCTGGAGAGGACAGGGCTCTCTGTAGAGACAACAACATCCCTCTTCACATGGGGGTAGCAGGGACTCTAGACAGACAGGTAAACTGTGCCTCACACAGCAGGCAGACAGACAGGTAGACAGACAGGTAAACTGTGCCTCACACAGCAGGCAGACAGGTAGACAGACAGGTAGACAGACAGGTAGACAGACAGGTAAACTGTGCCTCACACAGCAGGCAGACAGGTAGACAGACAGGTAGACAGACAGGTAAACTGTGCCTCACACAGCAGGCAGACAGGTAGACAGACAGGTAGACAGACAGGTAAACTGTGCCTCACACAGCAGGCAGACAGGTAGACAGACAGGTAGACAGACAGGTAGACAGACAGGTAGACAGACAGGTAGACAGACAGGTAAACTGTGCCTCACACAGCAGGCAGACAGGGAAACAGCAGCCTTTAACAGTCTAACAGCTGATGTATCGTACAGATCAACCCTGGTCCACTATGATGGAGACAGAGCATAGATAACAGCTGGTCCACTATGATGGAGACAGACTGCAGCCTCTCCTCTCCTCTCCTCTCCTCTCCTCTCCTCTCCTCTCCTCTCCTCTCCTCTCCTCTCCTCTCCTCCTCTCTCTCTCCTCTCCTCTCCTCTCCCTCCACCTCCTCTCTACCCCACCCACCCCTCCTCTCCCTCTCCTCCCCACCCACCCCCCTCTCCCTCCACCCCACCCACCCACCCCTCCTGCTCTCACCCCACCCACCCACCCCTCCTCTCCACCCTACCCCTCCCACCCCTCCTCTCCTCTCCTCCCCACCCACCCCTCCCTCCCTCCACCCTCCCACCCCTCCTCTCCACCTCCCACCCACCCACCTCTCATCTCCTCTCATCTCCACCCCCCCACCCCTCCCTCCCACCCACCCCTCCTCTCCACCCCACCCACCCTCCTCCCCTCCACCCCACCCACCCCCCTCCTCTCCTCTCCACCCTCCCCACCCACCCCTCCTCTCCACCCTACCCTCCACCCTCCCCACCCACCCCTCCTCCCTCCCACCCCCTCCTCTCCACCTCTGCTCTCTCCACCCCACCTCTCATCTCCTCTCATCTCCACCCTACCCCTCCCACCCCTCCTCTCCACCCCACCCTGCCCCTCCCCTCCCACCCCTCCCACCCCTCCTCCCTCCCTCCCCACCCACCCCTCCTCTCCTCTCCACCCACCTCCCACCCCTGCTCTCTCCACCCACCCCACCTCTCCTCTCCTCTCCTCTCCTCTCCTCTCCACCCTACCCCTCCCACCCCTCCTCTCCACCCTACCCCCACCCCACCCCTCCTCTCCACCTCTGCTCTCTCCACCCCACCCCCACCTCTCTCCTCTCCTCTCTCCTCTCCTCTCCTCTCCTCTCCACCCTACCCCTCCCTCCCCCCTCCTCTCCACCCTACCCCTCCCACCCTCCTCTCCACCTCTGCTCTCTCCACCCCACCCCACCCCACCCCACCCCACCTCTCCTCTCCTCTCCACCCTACCCCTCCCACCCCTCCTCTCCACCCTACCCCTCCCACCCCTCCTCTCCACCTCTGCTCTCTCCACCCCACCTCTCCTCTCTTCTCCTCTCCTCCTCTCTTCTCTTGTCTTCTCTCCACTCCTCTCTTCTCCTCTTCTCTTCTCTTCTCCTCTCAGTCCCTTGAAAGGAGCATCAGGGAGAGGAGGAGAGGACGATCAGAGTGTGTGATTTGTGACTCAGTTGTTTTCTCATTGTTCAATCAGCCAGTTCCCCTCCGTGTCAACACACATCTCTCCCCCGACGGTCTCTACAGATCATCCTCAGTCACATCTAATCTCCTCTCAACCCAGAACCTCACAACATCAATCATAAAGTGGTGTGTGTGTGTGTGTGTGTGTGTGTGTGTGTGTGTGTGTGTGTGTGTGTGTGTGTGTGTGTGTGTGTGTGTGTGTGTGTGTGTGTGTGTGTGTGTGTGTGTGTGTGTTGTGCATCTATTTATGCTTGTGTGTGTGTGTGTGTGTGTGTGTGTGTGTGTGTGTGTGTGTGTGTGTGTGTGTGTGTGTGTGTGTGTGTGTGTGTGTGTGTGTGTGTGTGTGTGTGTGTGTGTGTGTGTGTGTGTGTGTGTGTGTGTGTGTGTGTGTGTTGTGCATCTATTTATGCTTGTGTGTGTGTGTGAGCTGGTAAGTGGAAGAATACAATTAAGTTCCTTAGGCCTCTCTAGAGAGAAGTAAGCTCTGTTATTCTTCACCAACACAATTATACTGAGACTGAGCATCCTGCCAGGATTACAGCATATCTTCATCCTCCTCCTCTTCCTTCCTCCCCCTGTCTCTCCCAGGAATAGAGTACCTCCTCCTCCTCCCCATGTCTCTCCCAGGAATACAGTACCTCCTCCTCCTGTCTCTCCCAGGAATACAGTACCTCCTCCTCCCTCATCCTGTCTCTCCCAGGAATACAGTACCTCTTCCTTCTGTCTCTCCCAGGAATATAGCACCTCCTCCTCCTCCTGTCTCTCCCAGGAATACAGCACCTCCCCTCCCCCTGTCTCTCCCAGGAATACAGTACCTCCTCCTCCTGTCTCTCCCAGGAATACAGTACCTCCTACTCTCTCCTCCTGTCTCTCCCAGGAATACAGTACCTCCTGCTCCTGTCTCTCCCAGGAATATAGCACCTCCTCCTCCTCCTGTCTCTCCCAGGAATACAGCACCTCCTCCTCCTCCTGTCTCTCCCAGGAATACAGCACCTCCTCCTCCCCCTGTCTCTCCCAGGAATACAGTACCTCCTCCTCCTCCCCCTGTCTCTCTCAGGAATACAGTACCTCCTCCTCCTGTCTCTCCCAGGAAAACAGTACCTCCTCCTCCCTCATCCTCTCTCCCAGGAATACAGTACCTCCTCCTCCTGTCTCTCCCAGGAATATAGCACCTCCTCCTCCTCCTGTCTCTCCCAGGAATACAGCACCTCCTCCTCCTCCTGTCTCTCCCAGGAATACAGCACCTCCTCCTCCCCTGTCTCTCCCAGGAATACAGTACCTCCTCCTCCTGTCTCTCCCAGGAATACAGTACCTCCTCCTCCCTCATCCTGTCTCTCCCAGGAATACAGTACCTCCTCCTCCTGTCTCTCCCAGGAATATAGCACCTCCTCCTCCTCCTGTCTCTCCCAGGAATACAGCACCTCCTCCTCCTCCTGTCTCTCCCAGGAATACAGCACCTCCTCCTCCCCTGTCTCTCCCAGGAATACAGTACCTCCCCTCCTCCCCCAGGAATACAGTACCTCCTCCTCCTGTCTCTCCCAGGAATATAGCACCTCCTCCTCCTCCTGTCTCTCCCAGGAATACAGCACCTCCTCCTCCCCCTGTCTCTCCCAGGAATACAGCACCTCCTCCTCCTCTCCATGTCTCTCAGGAATACAGTACCTCCTCCTCCTGTCTCTCCTCCCAGGAATACAGCACCTCCTCCTCCCCCTGTCTCTCCCAGGAATACAGCACCTCCTCCTCCCCTGTCTCTCCCAGGAATACAGCACCTCCTCCTCCTCTCCATGTCTCTCAGGAATACAGTACCTCCTCCTCCTGTCTCTCCCAGGAATACAGCACCTCCTCCTCCTCCTGTCTCTCCCAGGAATACAGCACCTCCTCCTCCCCCTGTCTCTCCCAGGAATACAGTACCTCCCCCTCCTCCCCCAGGAATACAGTACCTCCTCCTCCCCTGTCTCTCCCAGGAATACAGCACCTCCTCCTCCCCCTGTCTCTCCCAGGAATACAGCACCTCCTCCTCCTCCTGTCTCTTCCAGGAATACAGTACCTCCTCCAGTATATTAGCTCATCATACTATGGGAGGTGTGTTCAGTACTCTCTAAATGACCTCATCAGACTATGGGAGGTGTGTTCAGTACTCTCTATATTACCTCATCAGAATATGGGAGGTGTGTTCAGTACTCTCTATATTACCTCATCAGACTATGGGAGGTGTGTTCAGTACTCTCTATATTACCTCATCACACTATGGGAGGTGTGTTGAGTACTCTCTATACTACCTCATCACACTATGGGAGGTGTGTTCAGTACTCTCTATACTACCTCATCACACTATGGGAGGTGTGTTCAGTACTCTCTATATTACCTCATCAGACTATGGGAGGTGTGTTCAGTACTCTCTATATTACCTCATCACACTATGGGAGGTGTGTTCAGTACTCTCTATATTACCTCATCAGAATATGGGAGGTGTGTTCAGTACTCTCTATATTACCTCATCACACTATGGGAGGTGTGTTCAGTACTCTCTACATTACCTCATCACACTATGGGAGGTGTGTTCAGTACTCTCTACATTACCTCATCACACTATGGGAGGTGTGTTCAGTACTCTCTATATTACCTCATCAGACTATGGGAGGTGTGTTCAGTACTCTCTATATTACCTCATCACACTATGGGAGGTGTGTTCAGTACTCTCTATATTACCTCATCACACTATGGGAGGTGTGTTCAGTACTCTCTATATTACCTCATCACACTATGGGAGGTGTGTTCAGTACTCTCTATATTACCTCATCACACTATGGGAGGTGTGTTCAGTACTCTCTATATTACCTCATCATACTATGGGAGGTGTGTTCAGTACTCTCTACATTACCTCATCAGACTATGGGAGGTGTGTTCAGTACTCTCTATATTACCTCATCACACTATGGGAGGTGTGTTCAGTACTCTCTATATTACCTCATCACACTATGGGAGGTGTGTTCAGTACTCTCTACATTACCTCATCACACTATGGGAGGTGTGTTCAGTACTCTCTATATTACCTCATCAGACTATGGGAGGTGTGTTCAGTACTCTCTATATTACCTCATCACACTATGGGAGGTGTGTTCAGTACTCTCTATATTACCTCATCACACTATGGGAGGTGTGTTCAGTACTCTCTATATTACCTCATCACACTATGGGAGGTGTGTTCAGTACTCTCTATATTACCTCATCACACTATGGGAGGTGTGTTCAGTACTCTCTATATTACCTCATCATACTATGGGAGGTGTGTTCAGTACTCTCTATATTACCTCATCAGACTATGGGAGGTGTGTTCAGTACTCTCTATATTACCTCATCAGAATATGGGAGGTGTGTTCAGTACTCTCTATAGTACCTCATCAGACTATGGGAGGTGTGTTCAGTACTCTCTAAATGACCTCATCAGACTATGGGAGGTGTGTTCAGTACTCTCTACATTACCTCATCACACTATGGGAGGTGTGTTCAGTACTCTCTATAGTACCTCATCAGACTATGGGAGGTGTGTTCAGTACTCTCTATAGTACCTCATCAGACTATGGGAGGTGTGTTCAGTACTCTCTATAGTACCTCATCAGACTATGGGAGGTGTGTTCAGTACTCTCTATAGTACCTCATCATACTATGGGAGGTGTGTTCAGTACTCTCTATATTACCTCATCACACTATGGGAGGTGTGTTCAGTACTCTCTACATTACCTCATCAGACTATGGGAGGTGTGTTCAGTACTCTCTATATTACCTCATCAGACTATGGGAGGTGTGTTCAGTACTCTCTATATTACCTCATCAGACTATGGGAGGTGTGTTCAGTACTCTCTAAATGACCTCATCAGAATATGGGAGGTGTGTTCAGTACTCTCTATATTACCTCATCAGACTATGGGAGGTGTGTTCAGTACTCTCTATACTACCTCATCAGACTATGGGAGGTGTGTTCAGTACTCTCTATATTACCTCATCACACTATGGGAGGTGTGTTCAGTACTCTCTATACTACCTCATCACACTATGGGAGGTGTGTTCAGTACTCTCTATATTACCTCATCAGACTATGGGAGGTGTGTTCAGTACTCTCTATATTACCTCATCAGACTATGGGAGGTGTGTTCAGTACTCTCTAAATGACCTCATCAGACTATGGGAGGTGTGTTCAGTACTCTCTAAATGACCTCATCAGACTATGAGAGGTGTGTTCAGTACTCTCTATATTACCTCATCAGACTATGGGAGGTGTGTTCAGTACTCTCTATATTACCTCATAACACTATGGGAGGTGTGTTCAGTACTCTCTAAATGACCTCATCAGACTATGGGAGGTGTGTTCAGTACTCTCTATATTACCTCATCAGACTATGGGAGGTGTGTTCAGTACTCTCTATATTACCTCATCATACTATGGGAGGTGTGTTCAGTACTCTCTAAATGACCTCATCAGAATATGGGAGGTGTGTTCAGTCCTCTCTATATTACCTCATCAGAATATGGGAGGTGTGTTCAGTACTCTCTATATGACCTCATCAGACTATGGGAGGTGTGTTCAGTACTCTCTAAATGACCTCATCACACTATGGGAGGTGTGTTCAGTACTCTCTATACTACCTCATCAGACTATGGGAGGTGTGTTCAGTACTCTCTATATTACCTCATCAGACTATGGGAGGTGTGTTCAGTACTCTCTAAATGACCTCATCAGACTATGGGAGGTGTGTTCAGTACTCTCTAAATGACCTCATCAGACTATGGGAGGTGTGTTCAGTACTCTCTAAATGACCTCATCAGACTATGGGAGGTGTGTTCAGTACTCGCTAAATGACCTCATCAGACTATGGGAGGTGTGTTCAGTACTCTCTATATTACCTCATCATACTATGGGAGGTGTGTTCAGTACTCTCTACATTACCTCATCAGACTATGGGAGGTGTGTTCAGTACTCTCTATATTACCTCATCACACTATGGGAGGTGTGTTCAGTACTCTCTATATTACCTCATCACACTATGGGAGGTGTGTTCAGTACTCTCTATATTACCTCATCACACTATGGGAGGTGTGTTCAGTACTCTCTCACACTATGGGAGGTGTGTTCAGTACTCTCTATATTACCTCATCATACTATGGGAGGTGTGTTCAGTACTCTCTATATTACCTCATCAGACTATGGGAGGTGTGTTCAGTACTCTCTATATTACCTCATCAGAATATGGGAGGTGTGTTCAGTACTCTCTATAGTACCTCATCAGACTATGAGAGGTGTGTTCAGTACTCTCTATATTACCTCATCAGACTATGGGAGGTGTGTTCAGTACTCTCTATACTACCTCATCAGACTATGGGAGGTGTGTTCAGTACTCTCTAAATGACCTCATCAGACTATGGGAGGTGTGTTCAGTACTCTCTATATTACCTCATCAGACTATGGGAGGTGTGTTCAGTACTCTCTATACTACCTCATCAGACTATGGGAGGTGTGTTCAGTACTCTCTAAATGACCTCATCAGACTATGGGAGGTGTGTTCAGTACTCTCTACATTACCTCATCACACTATGGGAGGTGTGTTCAGTACTCTCTATAGTACCTCATCAGACTATGGGAGGTGTGTTCAGTACTCTCTATAGTACCTCATCAGACTATGGGAGGTGTGTTCAGTACTCTCTATAGTACCTCATCAGACTATGGGAGGTGTGTTCAGTACTCTCTATAGTACCTCATCATACTATGGGAGGTGTGTTCAGTACTCTCTATATTACCTCATCACACTATGGGAGGTGTGTTCAGTACTCTCTACATTACCTCCTCAGACTATGGGAGGTGTGTTCAGTACTCTCTAAATGACCTCATCAGAATATGGGAGGTGTGTTCAGTACTCTCTATATTACCTCATCAGACTATGGGAGGTGTGTTCAGTACTCTCTATACTACCTCATCAGACTATGGGAGGTGTGTTCAGTACTCTCTATATTACCTCATCACACTATGGGAGGTGTGTTCAGTACTCTCTATACTACCTCATCACACTATGGGAGGTGTGTTCAGTACTCTCTATATTACCTCATCAGACTATGGGAGGTGTGTTCAGTACTCTCTATATTACCTCATCAGACTATGGGAGGTGTGTTCAGTACTCTCTAAATGACCTCATCAGACTATGGGAGGTGTGTTCAGTACTCTCTAAATGACCTCATCAGACTATGGGAGGTGTGTTCAGTACTCTCTAAATGACCTCATCAGACTATGGGAGGTGTGTTCAGTACTCTCTACATTACCTCATCACACTATGGGAGGTGTGTTCAGTACTCTCTATAGTACCTCATCAGACTATGGGAGGTGTGTTCAGTACTCTCTATAGTACCTCATCAGACTATGGGAGGTGTGTTCAGTACTCTCTATAGTACCTCATCAGACTATGGGAGGTGTGTTCAGTACTCTCTATAGTACCTCATCATACTATGGGAGGTGTGTTCAGTACTCTCTATATTACCTCATCACACTATGGGAGGTGTGTTCAGTACTCTCTATATTACCTCATCAGACTATGGGAGGTGTGTTCAGTACTCTCTATAGTACCTCATCAGACTATGGGAGGTGTGTTCAGTACTCTCTATAGTACCTCATCATACTATGGGAGGTGTGTTCAGTACTCTCTATATTACCTCATCACACTATGGGAGGTGTGTTCAGTACTCTCTATATTACCTCATCAGACTATGGGAGGTGTGTTCAGTACTCTCTATATTACCTCATCAGACTATGGGAGGTGTGTTCAGTACTCTCTATATTACCTCATCAGAATATGGGAGGTGTGTTCAGTACTCTCTATACTACCTCATCAGAATATGGGAGGTGTGTTCAGTACTCTCTATATTACCTCATCAGACTATGGGAGGTGTGTTCAGTACTCTCTATACTACCTCATCACACTATGGGAGGTGTGTTCAGTACTCTCTATATTACCTCATCAGACTATGGGAGGTGTGTTCAGTACTCTCTATATTACCTCATCAGACTATGGGAGGTGTGTTCAGTACTCTCTAAATGACCTCATCAGACTATGGGAGGTGTGTTCAGTACTCTCTAAATGACCTCATCAGACTATGAGAGGTGTGTTCAGTACTCTCTATATTACCTCATCACACTATGGGAGGTGTGTTCAGTACTCTCTATATTACCTCATCAGACTATGGGAGGTGTGTTCAGTACTCTCTATATTACCTCATCAGACTATGGGAGGTGTGTTCAGTACTCTCTAAATGACCTCATCAGACTATGGGAGGTGTGTTCAGTACTCTCTAAATGACCTCATCAGACTATGAGAGGTGTGTTCAGTACTCTCTACATTACCTCATCACACTATGGGAGGTGTGTTCAGTACTCTCTAAATGATCTCATCAGACTATGGGAGATGTGTTCAGTACTCTCTACATTACCTCATCACACTATGGGAGGTGTGTTCAGTACTCTCTAAATGACCTCCTCATACTATGGGAGGTGTGTTCAGTACTCTCTATATTACCTCATCACACTATGGGAGGTGTGTTCAGTACTCTCTAAATGACCTCCTCATACTATGGGAGGTGTGTTCAGTACTCTCTAAATGACCTCATCACACTATGGGAGGTGTGTTCAGTACTCTCTATATTACCTCATCACACTATGGGAGGTGTGTTCAGTACTCTCTATATTACCTCATCATACTATGGGAGGTGTGTTCAGTACTCTCTATATTACCTCATCTGACTATGGGAGGTGTGTTCAGTACTCTCTATATTACCTCATCATACTATGGGAGGTGTGTTCAGTACTCTCTATATTACCTCATCACACTATGGGAGGTGTGTTCAGTACTCTCTATACTACCTCATCAGACTATGGGAGGTGTGTTCGTTGTGGTACAGTTCTAAGTGTAATTATAGAGCGATTCACAGAGAGTGAACTTGGCAGTGTGTCTATTCTCATTTAAATACAGTCACAACATTAAGCCATGTTATTTAGCTGCTCCTTCAGCCCAGTCAAGACAATATGCCACATATTTCAGTTAAAACACAACAGACTGTTTTTCAGATCTGTTGGGGAATTCATGGTCAGGGCGAGAATATGGAGGAACATCAATATGAACATCAATATGGAGGACCATCAATATGAACATCAATATGAACATCAATATGGAGGACCATCAATATGAACATCAATATGAACATCAATATGGAGGAACATCAATATGGAGGAAAATCAATATGAACATCAATATGGAGGAACATCAATATGAACATCAATATGAACATCAATATGGAGGAACATCAATATGAACATCAATATGAACATCAATATGGAGGAACATCAATATGAACATCAATATGAACATCAATATGGAGGAACATCAATATGAACATCAATATGGAGGAACATCAATATGAACATCAATACAGAGGAAAATCAATATGAACATCAATATGAACATCAATATGGAGGAACATCAATATGAACATCAATATGAACATCAATATGAACATCAATATGGAGGAAAATCAATATGAACATCAATATGAACATCAATAGGAACATCAATATGGAGGAAAATCAATATGAACATCAATATGGAGGAACATCAATATGAACATCAATATGAACATCAATATGGAGGAACATCAATATGAACATCAATATGAACATCAATATGAACATCAATATGGAGGAACATCAATATGAACATCAATATGGAGGAACATCAATATGAACATCAATATGGAGGAACATCAATATGAACATCAATATGAACATCAATAGGAACATCAATATGGAGGAAAATCAATATGAACATCAATATGGAGGAACATCAATATGAACATCAATATGAACATCAATATGGAGGAACATCAATATGAACATCAATATGAACATCAATATGAACATCAATATGGAGGAACATCAATATGAACATCAATATGGAGGAACATCAATATGAACATCAATATGAACATCAACATGAACATCAATATGGAGGAACATCAATATGAAGGAACATCAATATGGAGGAACATCAATATGAACATCAATATGGAGGAACATCAATATGGAGGAACATCAATATGAACATCAATATGGAGGAACATCAATATGGAGGAACATCAATATGAACATCAATATGAACATCAACATGAACATCAATATGGAGGAACATCAATATGAAGGAACATCAATATGGAGGAACATCAATATGAACATCAATATGGAGGAACATCAATATGAACATCAATATGGAGGAACATCAATATGAACATCAATATGAACATCAATATGGAGGAACATCAATATGGAGGAACATCAATATGAACATCAATATGAACATCAACATGAACATCAATATGGAGGAACATCAATATGGAGGAACATCAATATGAACATCAATATGAACATCAATATGGAGGAAAATCAATATGAACATCAATATGGAGGAACATCAATATGAACATCAATATGGAGGAACATCAATATGAACATCAATATGAACATCAATATGGAGGAACATCAATATGGAGGAACATCAATATGAACATCAATATGAACATCAACATGAACATCAATATGGAGGAACATCAATATGAAGGAACATCAATATGAACATCAATATGGAGGAACATCAATATGGAGGAACATCAATATGAAGGAACATCAATATGAACATTAATATGGAGGAACATCAATATGAACATCAATATGGAGGAACATCAATATGAACATCAATATTGAGGACCATCAATATGAACATCAATATGGAGGAACATCAATATGAACATCAATATGGAGGAACATCAATATGAACATCAATATGGATGGAGGAACATCAATATGGAGGAACATCAATATGAACATCAATATGGACATCAACATGGAGGAACATCAATATGAACATAGATATAGAGGAACATCAATATGGAGGAACATCAATATGAACATCAATATGGAGGACCATCAATATGAACATCAATATGGAGGAACGGTCATCATCTCATTGGTCATCATTGGTCATCATCTCATTCTTCTATTAGATGACTTGACTTGACCCCCCCTCTCCCCCCAGTTTAGGAAGCAGACATGGAGAAGAGTTAGGGTCTGAGTCAGAGGTAGAGTTAGGGTCTGAGTCAGAGGTAGAGTTAGGGTCTGAGTCAGAGGTAGAGTTAGGGTCTGAGTCAGAGGTAGAGTTAGGGTCTGAGTCAGAGGTAGAGTTAGGGTCTGAGTCAGAGGTAGAGTTAGGGTCTGAGTCAGAGGTAGAGTTAGGGTCTGACACAGAGGTAGAGAGAGTTAGGGTCTGAGTCAGAGGTAGAGAGAGTTAGGGTCTGAGTCAGAGGTAGAGAGAGTTAGGGTCTGAGTCAGAGGTAGAGTTAGGGTCTGAGTCAGAGGTAGATTTAGGGTCTGAGTCAGAGGTAGAGTTAGGGTCTGAGTCAGAGGTAGAGTTAGGGTCTGAGTCAGAGGTAGAGTTAGGGTCTGAGTCAGAGGTAGAGTTAGGGTCTGAGTCAGAGGTAGAGTTAGGGTCTGAGTCAGAGGTAGAGTTAGGGTCTGACACAGAGGTAGAGAGAGTTAGGGTCTGAGTCAGAGGTAGAGAGAGTTAGGGTCTGAGTCAGAGGTAGAGTTAGGGTCTGAGTCAGAGGTAGAGTTAGGGTCTGAGTCAGAGGTAGAGTTAGGGTCTGAGTCAGAGGTAGAGTTAGGGTCTGAGTCAGAGGTAGAGTTAGGGTCTGAGTCAGAGGTAGAGTTAGGGTCTGAGTCAGAGGTAGAGTTAGGGTCTGAGTCAGAGGTAGAGAGTTAGGGTCTGAGTCAGAGGTAGAGAGAGTTAGGGTCTGAGTCAGAGGTAGAGAGAGTTAGGGTCTGAGTCAGAGGTAGAGAGAGTTAGGGTCTGAGTCAGAGGTAGAGAGAGTTAGGGTCTGAGTCAGAGGTAGAGAGAGTTAGGGTCTGAGTCAGAGGTAGAGAGAGTTAGGGTCTGAGTCAGAGGTAGAGTTAGGGTCTGAGTCAGAGGTAGAGTTAGGGTCTGACTCAGAGGTAGAGTTAGGGTCTGACACAGAGGTAGAGAGAGTTAGGGTCTGAGTCAGAGGTAGAGTTAGGGTCTGAGTCAGAGGTAGAGTTAGGGTCTGAGTCAGAGGTAGAGTTAGGGTCTGAGTCAGAGGTAGAGTTAGGGTCTGAGTCAGAGGTAGAGTTAGGGTCTGAGTCAGAGGTAGAGTTAGGGTCTGAGTCAGAGGTAGAGTTAGGGTCTGAGTCAGAGGTAGAGTTAGGGTCTGTGCCAGATCAGAGGATCCCCAGTGTGTAAACGACTAATTTACTCCAGAAAGGGAGTATCACAGTTCCCTAATCATCAAGGAACAACATTTGGCAGCATTCTACACAGTCAGCATTGATGAGACTAATTTACTAAATACACCCTCCAGTCACATAATTATATGTAATTTTACCGGCATAATTAACTAATTTAATTACTATTCTTCAAGAGCCCCAATTATTGATATTACAGAGGATTATGGCTCCTCTCCTAGCCTCTCCTCTCCTAGCCTCCCCCTCCCCTCCTCTTTCCTACCATCTCCTCTCCTAGCCTCCTCACCTCTCCTCCACTCTCCTCTCCTCTCCTATCCCCCCTCTTCTCCCTCTCCTCTCCTAGCCTCCCCTATCCCCTCTCCTCTCCTCGCCTCCCCTCTCCCCTATGTTCCTCCTATCCTCTCCTCTCCTCTCCCCTCTGCTCCTCCTCTCCTCTCCTCTCCTCTCCTCTCTCTCCTCTCCTCTCCTCTCCTCTCCTCTCCTCTCCTCTCCTCTCCTCTCCTAGCCTCCCCTATCCCCTCTGCTCCTCCTATCCTCTCCTCTCCTCTCCACTCTACTCCTCCTCTCCTCTCCTCTCCTCTCCTCTCCTCTCCTCTCCTCTCCTCTCCTCTCCTCTCTCCTCTCTGCTCCTCTCCTCTCCCCTCTGCTCCTTCTCCTCTCCTCTCCTCTCCTCTCTAATCTCCTCTCTAAACTCCTCTACTCTACTCTACTCTACTCTACTCTACTCTACTCTACTCTCTAATCTCCTCTCTAAACTCCTCTCCTCTCCTCTCTGCTCCTTCTCCTCTCCTCTCCTCTCCTCTCTAATCTCCTCTCTAAACTCCTCTCCTCTCCTCTCCTCTCCTCTCTCTCCTCTCCTCTCCTCTCCCCTCTGCTCCTTCTCCTCTCCTCTCCTCTCTAATCTCCTCTCTAAACTCCTCTACTCTACTCTACTCTACTCTACTCTACTCTACTCTACTCTACTCTACTCTACACTCTAATCTCCTCTCTAAACTCCTCTCCTCTCCTCTCCTCTCCTCTCCTCTCTAATCTCCTCTCTAAACTCCTCTACTCTACTCTACTCTACTCTACTCTACTCTACTCTCCTCTCCTCTCCTCTCCTCTCCTCTCCTCTACTCTACTCTACTCTACTCTACTCTACTCTACTCTACTCTACTCCCTTCATGTGGGCTGCATGCTGATGACAGACAACACATGGAAAAGCACTAACAGCCTTGGCCCGGTTCCTGGAGTCCCTGGGTTGGATAGATGGCCCGGTTCCTGGAGTCCCTGGGTTGGATAGATGGCCCGGTTCCTGGAGTCCCTGGGTTGGATAGATGGCCCGGTTCCTGGAGTCCCTGGGTTGGATAGATGGCCCGGTTCCTGGAGTCCCTGGGTTGGATAGATGGCCCGGTTCCTGGAGTCCCTGGGTTGGATAGATGGCCCGGTTCCTGGTACCCCGGTTAAGACCTGTTCTGAGTCCCTGGGTTGGATAGAGCCTGTGGAGGTTCTGGAGTCCCTGGGTTGGATAGATGGCCCGGTTCCTGGGTTCCTGGGTTGGAGCCCCTGGGTTGGATAGATGGCCCGGTTCCTGGAGCCCCTGGGTTGGATAGATGGCCCGGTTCCTGGAGTCCCTGGGTTGGATAGATGGCCTGGTTCCTGGAGTCCCTGGGTTGGATAGATGGCCCGGTTCCTGGAGGCAATGGCCCGGTTCCTGGAGTCCCTGGGTTGGATAGATGGCCCGGTTCCTGGAGTCCCTGGGTTCAATGGCCCGGTTCCTGGAGTCCCTGGGTTGGATAGATGGCCCGGTTCCTGGAGTCCCTGGGTTGGATAGATGGCCCGGTTCCTGGAGTCCCTGGGTTGGATAGATGGCCCGGTTCCTGGAGTCCCTGGGTTGGATAGATGGCCCGGTTCCTGGAGCCCCTGGGTTGGATAGATGGCCGGTTCCTGGAGTCCCTGGGTTGGATAGATGGCCCGGTTCCTGGACCCCTGGGTTGGATAGATGGCCGGTTCCTGGAGTCCCTGGGTTGGATAGATGGCCCGGTTCCTGGAGTCCCTGGGTTGGATAGATGGCCGGTTCCTGGAGTCCCTGGGTTGGATAGATG
This sequence comes from Oncorhynchus keta, assembly GCF_023373465.1. Taxonomy (NCBI): domain Eukaryota; kingdom Metazoa; phylum Chordata; class Actinopteri; order Salmoniformes; family Salmonidae; genus Oncorhynchus; species Oncorhynchus keta. Next base: position 34,513 of record NW_026279514.1, read on the forward strand.
GCCGGTTCCTGGACCCCTGTTGGATAGATGGCCGGTTCCTGGAGTCCCTGTTGGATAGATGGCCCGGTTCCTGGAGTCCCTGGGTTGGATAGATGGCCGGTTCCACACCCCCTGGGTTATAGATGGCCGGTTCCTGGACCCCTGGGTTGGATATATGGCCGGTTCCTGGACCCCCTAGCCTCCACACCCCTGTTATAGATGGCCGGTTCCTGGAGTCCCTGTTTATATATAGCCTCCGGTTCCCCCCTGTTTATATAGCCTCCCACCCCCTGAGTTATATATAGCCTCCACACCCCCTGTTATATATAGCCTCCACACCGGTTCCCCTGGTTATATATAGCCTCCACTCCCCCTGTTATATATAGCCTCCACCCCTGTATATATAGCCTCCTCACCCCCTGTTATATATAGCCTGTGGACCCCTGTATATATTCATTATATATAGCCTCCACACCCCCTGTATATATTGTTATATATAGCCTCCACACCCCTGTATATATTGTTATATATAGCCTCCACACCCCCTGTATATATTGTTATATATACCTCCACACCCCCTGTATATATTGTTATATATAGCCTCAAACACCCCTGTATATAATGTTGTATATAGCCTCCACCCCCTGTATATATTGTTATATATAGCCTCCACACCCCTGTATATATTGTTATATATAGCCTCCACACCCCTGTATATATTGTTATATATAGCCTCCACACCCCCTGTATATATAGTTATATATAGCCTCCACACCCCCTGTATATATTGTTATATATAGCCTCCACATCCCCTGTATATATTGTTATATATAGCCTCCACACCCCCTGTATATATTGTTATATATAGCCTCCACACCCCCTGTATATATTGTTATATATAGCCTCCACACCCCCTGTATATATTGTTATATATAGCCTCCACACCCCCCTGTATATATTGTTATATATAGCCTCCACACCCCCTGTATATATTGTTATATATAGCCTCCACACCCCTGTATATATTGTTATATATAGCCTCCACACCCCCTGTATATATTGTTATATATAGCCTCCACACCCCCTGTATATATTGTTATATATAGCCTCCACACCCCCCTGTATATATTGTTATATATAGCCTCCACACCCCCTGTATATATTGTTATATATAGCCTCCACACCCCCTGTATATATTGTTATATATAGCCTCCACACCCCCTGTATATATTGTTATATATAGCCTCCACACCCCTGTATATATTGTTATATATAGCCTCCACACCCCCCTGTATATATTGTTATATATAGCCTCCACACCCCTGTATATATTGTTATATATAGCCTCCACACCCCTGTATATATTGTTATATATAGCCTCCACACCCCCTGTATATATTGTTATATATAGCCTCCACACCCCCTGTATATATTGTTATATATAGCCTCCACACCCCCTGTATATATTGTTATATATAGCCTCCACACCCCCTGTATATATTGTTATATATAGCCTCCACACCCCCTGTATATATTGTTATTTTTTACTGCTGTTCTTTAATTACTTGTTAGTTTTATCTCTTATTCTGTATGTTTTGAAACTTCACTGTCGGTTGAGGGGCCTGTAAGTTAGCATTTCAGCATTTCACTGTAAGGTCTCCTACACCTGTTGTATTCAGCATTTCACTGTAAGGTCTACTACATCTGTTGTATTCAGCATTTCAGTGTAAGGTTTCCTACACCTGTTGTATTCAGCATTTCACTGTAAGGTCTACTACACCTGTTGTATTCAGGATTTCACTGTGAGGTCTACTACCCCTGTTGTGTTCAGCATTTACTCTGAGGTCTACTACCCCTGTTGTGTTCTATAAGAATTTCACTGAGGTCTACTACACCTGTTATATTCAGCATTACACTGTAACACTGGTCTACTACACCTGTTGTGTTCAGCATTTCACTGTAAGGAACACCTGAGGTATTCAGCATTTCATAAGGTCTACTACATTGTATTGAGGATTTCACTGTAAGGTCTACTACACCTGTTGTTTTCAGCAGAACACTGAGGTCTACTGCACCTGTTGTATTCAGCATTTCACTGTAAGGTCTACTACACCTGTTGTATTCAACATTTCACTGTAAGGTCTACTACACATGTTGTATTCAGCACATGTGACTAATACAATTTGATTTGATTGAATTAATGTATAATAATAATGATAGATTTTCTAGAGTCTGAATTAAAAGTCTGTCTTCCTGGTGCGTCACTAGAACCGTTAGGTCTGCAGGTATTGGTTAATATATATTATATTATTATAAAGATGAGATGATGTCTGTCTGTCTGTCTGTCTGTCTGAGGCAACACTACGATGCTACGGTTCCTTTACTCTGAGGAACGTTGAAGCTACAGTTCCTTTACTCTGAGGAACACTGAGGCTACAGTTCCTTTACTCTGAGGAACACCGGGCGCTACAGTTCCTTTACTGAGGAACACTGAGGTGCTACAGTCACACTGAGGCACGTTACCGGTTCCTTTACTCTGAGGAACACTGAGGCTACGATGCGATGCCGGTTGCAGAACACTGAGGCTACGATGTACTTCAAGAACACTTTCTCAGAGCACTGAGGAACACGATGCTACGATGCTACAGTTCCATTTACTCTGAGAACACTGAGGCTAACTAAGCTACAATGCTACGGTTCATTTACTCTGGGGAACACTGAGGCTACAGTTCCTTTTCTCTGAGATACACTGAGGCTACGGTTCCTTTACTCTGAGGAACACTGAGGCTACAGTTCCTTTACTCTGAGGAACACTGAGCCTACAGTTCCTTTACTCTGAGGAACACTGAGGCTACAGTTCCTTTACTCTGAGGAACACTGAGGCTACAGTTCCTTTACTCTGAGGAACACTGAGGCTACAGTTCCTTTACTCTGTGGAACACTGAGCCTACAGTTCCTTTACTCTGTGGAACACTGAGGCTACGATGCTACGATGCTACGGTTCCTTTACTCTGAGGAACACTGAGGCTACGATGCTACGATGCTACGGTTCCTTTACTCTGAGGAACACTGAGCCTACAGTTCCTTTACTCTGAGGAACACTGAGGCTACAGTTCCTTTACTCTGAGGAACACTGAGGCTACGATGTTACGGTTCCTTTACTCTGAGGAACACTGAGCCTACAGTTCCTTTACTCTGAGGAACACTGAGCCTACAGTTCCTTTACTCTGAGGAACACTGAGGCTACGATGCTACGATGCTACGGTTCCTTTACTCTGAGGAACACTGAGGCCTACAGTTCCTTTACTCTGAGGAACACTGAGGCTACACGGTTCCTTTACTCTGAGGAACACTGAGGCTACGATGTTACGGTTCCTTTACTCTGAGGAACACTGAGGTATCAAGATGTATCAGTTCCGATGTGTCCTGATGGGAGACACTGAGTCTACGATCTCATCACCGTGTTCTGTGTTGCCCTGGTGATAATGAAAACACAATGCATAACATTGTATTTATTTTCATCTCTCTGTTCTTCCCTTTCAATCCAAGGGCCACTCAACAAAAAGTGTGATGTTCAGTGGTCCAGGAAGCTGAAATAGAAAAGTACATTTCACAAAGATTACGATAGGCTCGGCTGTGAACACGATGATATAGGTCAGTGGTGAGATGTGATACTGGGCACCCTGACCTCATCCTACCTCCGTGTCCACACCCACACAGCCCGTGAATAGCGGCCCTTCAGGCGTGTGAACACATTCAGACCCAGAGTATCAGCTCCCGGACTTGGGCGTTATGACTAGCGTGTTATTGGACTACCGATATTGATGAGTCTGGCTGTGGAGCCGGAGCAACGCTGCAGCTACATTAATATTATACCCTCCTCTCCTGGGTCCTCTCTTGGTAACTACCAGTGAATAATGCATGATAGAGACACTGGAATACTGTAGAATGGGGTTACTTGGTGGTTTGGTGCATAATAGGAGCTGTTTGCATGGAACACAGACCGGGGGGTGGGGGGTCGTTATGACGGCACTAGGACACGGGGGTGGGGGGTCGTTATGACCGCACTAGGACACGGGGTGGGGGTCGTTATGACTGCACTAGGACACGGGGGGGGGTTCGTTATGACTGCACTAGGACACGGGGGGGTCGTTATGACTGCACTAGGACACGGGGTGGGGGGGTCGTTATGACTGCACTAGGACACGGGGAACACTGCACAGACACGGGGTGGGGGGTCGATATGACTGCACTAGGACACGGGGGGGGTCGTTATGACTGCACTAGGACACGTGGGGGGGTCGTTATGACTGCAATAGGACACGGGGGGGGGGGTCGTTATGACTGCACTAGGACACGGGGGTGGGGGGTGTTTAGACTGCACTAGGACACGGGGGGTGGGGGGTCGTTATGACTGCACTAGGACACGGGGGGGGGTTTATGACTGCACTAGGACACGGGGTGGGGGGTCGTTATGACTGCACTAGGACACGGGGGGGTGTTTATGACTGCACTAGGACACGGGGGGGGTGTTTGACTGCACTAGGACACGGGGGGTGGGGGGTGGGTCGTTATGGCTGCACTAGGACACGTGGGGGGGGGGACTGGGGGGTCGTTATGACTGCACTAGGGTCGTTATGACTGCACTAGGGGGGATGTCATTATGACTGCAATAGGACACGGGGGGGGGGTGTTTAGACTGCACTAGGACACGTGGGGGGGCTGTCGTTATGACTGCAATAGGACACGGGGGGGTCGTTATGACTGCACTAGGACACGGGGGTGGGGGGTCGTTATGACTGCACTAGGACACGGGTGGGGGGGGGCTGTCGTTATGACTGCACTAGGACACGGGGGGGGTCGTTATGACTGCACTAGGACACGGGGGGGGTCGTTATGACTGCACTAGGACACGGGGGGGTCGTTATGACTGCACTAGGACACGGGGTGGGGGGTCGTTATGACTGCACTAGGACACGTGGGGGGGGGTCGTTATGACTGCAATAGGACACATGGGGGAGGTCGTTATGACTGCAATAGGACACACGTGGGGGGGTCGTTATGACTGCAATAGGACACGGGGGGGGGTCGTTATGACTGCAATAGGACACGTGGGGGGGTCGTTATGACTGCAATAGAACACGTGGGGGGGTCGTTATGACTGCAATAGGACACGTGGGGGGGTCGTTATGACTGCAATAGGACACATGGGGGGTCGTTATGACTGCAATAGAACACGGGGGGGGGGTCGTTATGACTGCAATAGGACACGTGGGGGGTCGTTATGACTGCAATAGGACACGGGGGGTGGGGGTCGTTATGACTGCAATAGGACACGTGGGGGGTCGTTATGACTGCAATAGGACACATGGGGGGGGGTCGTTATGACTGCAATAGGACACGTGGGGGGGTCGTTATGACTGCAATAGGACACATGGGGGGTCGTTATGACTGCAATAGGACACGGGGGGGGGGTCGTTATATGACTGCAATAGGACACGTGGGGGGGTCGTTATGACTGCAATAGGACACATGGGGGGGGGTCGTTATGACTGCAATAGAACACGTGGGGGGTCGTTATGACTGCAATAGGACACATGGGGGGGGTCGTTATGACTGCAATAGGACACGTGTTATGGGGGTCGTTATGACTGCAATAGAACACGTGGGGGGTCGTTATGACTGCAATAGGACACGTGGGGGGGTCGTTATGACTGCAATAGGACACATGGGGGGGTCGTTATGACTGCAATAGGACACGTGGGGGGGGTCGTTATGACTGCAATAGGACACATGGGGGTCGTTATGACTGCAATAGAACACGGGGGGGGGGGTCGTTATGACTGCAATAGGACACGTGGGGGGTCGTTATGACTGCAATAGGACACGTGGGGGGGCCGTTATGACTGCAATAGGACACGTGGGGGGTCGTTATGACTGCAATAGGACACATGGGGGGGTCGTTATGACTGCAATAGGACACGTGGGGGGGGTCGTTATGACTGCAATAGGACACATGGGGGTCGTTATGACTGCAATAGAACACGTGGGGGGGGTCGTTATGACTGCAATAGGACACGTGGGGGGGGGGTCGTTATGACTGCAATAGGACACATGGGGGGGGGTCGTTATGACTGCAATAGAACACGTGGGGGGGTCGTTATGACTGCAATAGGACACATGGGGGGGTCGTTATGACTGCAATAGGACACGTGGGGGGGTCGTTATGACTGCAATAGAACACGTGGGGGGGTCGTTATGACTGCAATAGGACACGTGGGGGGGTCGTTATGACTGCAATAGGACACATGGGGGGGGGTCGTTATGACTGCAATAGGACACGTGGGGGGGTCGTTATGACTGCAATAGGACACGTGGGGGGGGTCGTTATGACTGCAATAGGACACGGGGGGGGGGGGTCGTTATGACTGCAATAGGACACGTGGGGGGGTTATGACTGCAATAGAACACGTGGGGGGGTCGATAGGACTGCAATAGGACACATGGGGGGGTCGTTATGACTGCAATAGGACACGGGGGGGGGGTCGTTATGACTGCAATAGAACACGTGGGGGGGTCGTTATGACTGCAATAGAACACGTGGGGGGTGTTATGACTGCAATAGGACACATAGGGGGGTCGTTATGACTGCAATAGAACACGTGGGGGGGGTCGTTATGACTGCAATAGAACACGTGGGGGGGTCGTTATGACTGCAATAGGACACATGGGGGGGTCGTTATGACTGCAATAGAACACGGGGGGGTCGTTATGACTGCAATAGGACACGTGGGGGGGTCGTTATGACTGCAATAGGACACGTGGGGGGTCGTTATGACTGCAATAGAACACGTGGGGGGTCGTTATGACTGCAATAGGACACGTGGGGGGTCGTTATGACTGCAATAGGACACATGGGGGGTCGATATGACTGCAATAGGACACGTGGGGGGGGGTGCAACGTGGGGGGCTGCACTTAGGACACGTTATGATGACTGCAATAGAACACGTGGGGGTCGTTATGACTGCTATAGAACACGTGGGGGTCGTTATGACTGCAATAGAACACGTGGGGGGTCGTTATGACTGCAATAGGACACGTGGGGGGGTCGTTATGACTGCAATAGGACACATGGGGGGGGTCGTTATGACTGCAATAGAACACGTGGGGGGTCGTTATGACTGCAATAGAACACGTGGGGGGGTGTCGTTATGACTGCAATAGAACACGTGGGGGGGTCGTTATGGCTGCAATAGGACACGTGGGGGGGTCGTTATGACTGCAATAGGACACGTGGGGGGTCGTTATGGCTGCAATAGGACACGTGGGGGGTCGTTATGACTGCAATAGGACACGGGGGGTGTTTAGACTGCACTAGGACACGGGGGGTGGGGGGTCGTTATGACTGCACTAGGACATGGGGGGGGCTGTCGTTATGACTGCAATAGGACACGGGGGGGGTGTCGTTATGACTGCACTAGGACACGGGGTGGGGGGTCGTTATGACTGCACTAGGACACGGGGGGGTGTTTAGACTGCACTAAGACACGGGGTGGGGGGTCGTTATGACTGCAATAGGACACATGGGGGGGTCGTTATGACTGCACTAGGACACGGGGGGTGGGGGGGTCGTTATGACTGCACTAGGACACGGGGGGTGTTTAGACTGCACTAAGACACGGGGGGTAGGGGGGGTCGTTATGACTGCACTACGACACGTGAGGGGGGCTGTCGTTATGACTGCAATAGGACACGGGGGTCGTTATGAATGCAATAGGACAAGTGTGGGGGGTCGTTATGACTGCAATAGGCCACATGGGGGGGGTCGTTATGACTGCAATAGGACAGGTGGGGGGGGCGTTATTTTTATTTATTTTATTTTTTATTTTACCTTTATTTAACCAGGCAAGTCAGTTAAGAACATATTCTTATTTTCAATGACGGCCTGGGAACAGTGGGTTAACTGCCTGTTCAGGGGCAGAACAACAGATTCGTACCTTGTCAGCTCGGGGGTTTGAACTCGCAACCTTCCGGTTACTAGTCCAACGCTCTACCCACTAGGCTACGCTGCATGACTGCAATAGAACACGTGGGGGGGGTCGTTATGACTGCAATAGAACACGTGGGGGGGTCGTTATGACTGCAATAGGACACGTGGGGGGGGGGTCATTATGACTGCAATAGGACACGTGGGGGGGTCGTTATGACTGCAATAGGACACATGGGGGGGGGGTCGTTATGACTGCAATAGGACACGCAATAGGGGGGGGGGGTCGTTATGACTGCAATAGGACACACGACAGGAACCCCAATGTCCTCCTGTACGACTTCTGAGCCCTTTACACATCACACTACAGGAACCCCAATGTCCTCCTGTACGACTTCTGAGCCCTTTACACATCACACTACAGGAACCCCAATGTCCTTCTGTACGACTTCTGAGCCCTTTACACATCACACTACAGGAACCCCAATGTCCTTCTGTACGACTTCTGAGCCGTGAAATTAGAAAGTTAAAAAGACTTCCTCGTTTGCATAAACGTTTCCAGGGAGCAAATAATAACAGTTGAAATATAAATAAATGAGATGCGGATTCCCTAATTATAATATTATCAGTCCCCCTTTAATGTATTTTTCTAACTTTAAAGATCATGACGTTATTTACAGAACTCCATTTCCCCCAAACTGTATTTATTTATTATGATCCCCATCCTCACAATCCCCACATTTCTTCACAGACTGTCATCTTTCAGAACGATGAGAGAGTTCAATACGTAGTGTGTGTGTGTGTGTGTGTGTGTGTGTGTGTGTGTGTGTGTGTGTGTGTGTGTGTGTGTGTGTGTGTGTGTGTGTGTGTGTGTGTGTGTGTGTGTGTGTGTGTGTGTGTGTGTGTGTGTGGATGGTAGTTGTTGAGCAAGGAGAGGCAGGAAGCACAACGTACAGTGCAGGGTTCTTATTTTATTATTATTATTATTATTTATTATTATTTTATTAAGGCTCTTGGAGCAGGTGCAGCTATTACCAACACGTAGAATTCATCCAACAAGATGCTTGACCAGGCTCAAAGTAAATTATAAACAGTAAATTATAAACATTTTTATTTTTTAAATTAGTCAAATAAATACAAAGACTGAAATACAAAGAGACCACAGTGAAAACCCACACCACCATACTGGGAGAGTCCATAGTGTTAACCCACACCACCACACTGGGAGAGTCCACAATGTTAACCCACACCACCACACTGGGAGAGTCCACAGTGTTAACCCACACCACCACACTGGGAGAGTCTACAGTGTTAACCCACACCACCATACTGGGAGAGACCACAGTGTTAACCCACACCACCACACTGGGAGAGACCACAGTGTTAACCCACACCACCATACTGAGAGAGTCCACAGTGTTAACCCACACCACCATACTGGGAGAGTCCACAGTGTTAACCCACACCACACCACCATACTGGGAGAGTCCACAGTGTTAACCCACACCACCACACTGGGAGAGACCACAGTGTTAACCCACACCACCATACTGAGAGAGTCCACAGTGTTAACCCACACCACCATACTGGGAGAGTCCACAGTGTTAACCCACACCACACCACCATACTGGGAGAGTCCACAGTGTTAACCCACACCACCACACTGGGAGAGTCCACAGTGTTAACCCACACCACACCACCATACTGGGAGAGTCCACAGTGTTAACCTACACCACCATACTGGGAGAGTCCACAGTGTTAACCCACACCACCATACTGGGAGAGTCCACAGTGTTAACCCACACCACCATACTGAGAGAGTCCACAGTGTTAACCCACACCACCACACTGGGAGAGTCCACAGTGTTAACCCACACCACCATACTGGGAGAGTCCACAGTGTTAACCTACACCACCACACTGGGAGAGTCCACAGTGTTAACCCACACCACCATACTGGGAGAGTCCACAGTGTTAACCCACACCACCATACTGGTCCACAGTGTTAACCCACACCACCATACTGGAGAGTCCACAGTGTTAACCCACACCACCATACTGGGAGAGTAACCCACACCACCACACTGGGAGAGTGTTAACCCACACCACCACCCTGGGAGAGTCCACAGTGTTAACCCACACCACCATACTGAGAGAGTCCACAGTGTTAACCCACACCACCATACTGGGAGAGTCCACAGTGTTAACCCACACCACCATACTGGGAGAGTCCACAGTGTTAACCCACACCACCATACTGGGAGAGTCCACAGTGTTAACCCACACCACCATACTGAGAGAGTCCACAGTGTTAACCCACACCACCACACTGGGAGAGTCCACAGTGTTAACCCACACCACCACACTGGGAGAGTCCACAGTGTTAACCCACACCACCATACTGAGAGAGTCCACAGTGTTAACCCACACCACCACACTGGGAGAGTCCACAGTGTTAACCCACACCACCACACTGAGAGAGTCCACAGTGTTAACCCACACCACACCACCACACTGGGAGAGTCCACAGTGTTAACCCACACCACACCACCACACTGGGAGAGACCACAGTGTTAACCTACACCACCATACTGGGAGAGTCTACAGTGTTAACCCACACCACCGTACTGGGAGAGTCCACAGTGTTACCCCACACCACCATACTGGGAGAGACCACAGTGTTAACCTACACCACCATACTGGGAGAGTCCACAGTGTTAACCCACACCACCATACTGGGAGAGACCACAGTGTTAACCTACACCACCATACTGGGAGAGACCACAGTGTTAACCCACACCACCATACTGGGAGAGACCACAGTGTTAACCTACACCACCATACTGGGAGAGTCCACAGTGTTAACCCACACCACCGTACTGGGAGAGTCCACAGTGTTACCCCACACCACACCACCATACTGGGAGAGTCCACAGTGTTAACCCACACCACCATACTGGGAGAGTCCACAGTGTTAACCCACACCACCGTACTGGGAGAGTCCACAGTGTTACCCCACACCACACCACCATACTGGGAGAGACCACAGTGTTAACCTACACCACCATACTGGGAGAGACCACAGTGTTAACCCACACCACCATACTGGGAGAGACCACAGTGTTAACCTACACCACCATACTGGGAGAGTCCACAGTGTTAACCCACACCACCGTACTGGGAGAGTCCACAGTGTTACCCCACACCACACCACCATACTGGGAGAGTCCACAGTGTTAACCCACACCACCATACTGGGAGAGTCTACAGTGTTAACCCACACCACCACACTGGGAGAGTCCACAGTGTTAACCCACCCCACACCACCATACTGGGAGAGACCACAGTGTTAACCCACACCACCACACTGGGAGAGTCCACAGTGTTAACCCACACCACCATACTGGGAGAGTCCACAGTGTTAACCCACACCACCATACTGGGAGAGTCCACAGTGTTAACCCACACCACCATACTGGGAGAGTCCACAGTGTTAACCCACACCACCATACTGGGAGAGTCCACAGTGTTAACCCACACCACACCACCACACTGGGAGAGTCCATAGTGTTAACCCACACCACCATACTGGGAGAGTCCACAGTGTTAACCCACACCACCATACTGGGAGAGTCCACAGTGTTAACCCACACCACCACACTGGGAGAGTCCACAGTGTTAACCCACACCACCATACTGGGAGAGTCTACAGTGTTAACCCACACCACCACACTGGGAGAGTCTACAGTGTTAACCCACACCACCATACTGGGAGAGTCCACAGTGTTAACCCACACCACCACACTGGGAGAGTCTACAGTGTTAACCCACACCACCATACTGGGAGAGACCACAGTGTTAACCCACACCACACCACCATACTGGGAGAGTCCACAGTGTTAACCTACACCACCATACTGGGAGAGTCCACAGTGTTAACCCACACCACCACACTGGGAGAGTCCACAGTGTTAACCTACACCACCACACTGGGAGAGACCACAGTGTTAACCCACACCACCATACTGGGAGAGACCACAGTGTTAACCCACACCACCATACTGGGAGAGTCCACAGTGTTAACCCACACCACCATACTGGGAGAGACACCACCATACTGGGAGTGTTAACCCACACCACACCACCACACTGGGAGAGTCCACAGTGTTAACCCACACCACCACACTGGGAGAGTCCACAGTGTTAACCCACACCACCATACTGGGAGAGTCCACAGTGTTAACCCACACCACCATACTGGGAGAGTCCACAGTGTTAACCCACACCACCATACTGGGAGAGTCCACAGTGTTAACCCACACCACCACACTGGGAGAGTCCACAGTGTTAACCCACACCACCATACTGGGAGAGTCCACAGTGTTAACCCACACCACCATACTGGGAGAGTCCACAGTGTTAACCCACACCACCACACTGGGAGAGTCCACAGTGTTAACCCACACCACCACACTGGGAGAGTCCACAGTGTTAACCCACACCACCATACTGGGAGAGTCCACAGTGTTAACCCACACCACCACACTGGGAGAGTCCACAGTGTTAACCACACCACACCACCATACTGGGAGAGTCCACAGTGTTAACCCACACCACCATACTGGGAGAGTCTACAGTGTTAACCCACACCACCACACTGGGAGAGTCCACAGTGTTAACCCACACCACCACACTGGGAGAGTCCACAGTGTTAACCCACACCACACCACCATACTGGGAGAGACCACAGTGTTAACCTACACCACCATACTGGGAGAGTCCACAGTGTTAACCCACACCACACCACCATGCTGGGAGAGTCCACAGTGTTAACCCACACCACCATACTGGGAGAGTCCACAGTGTTAACCCACACCACCATACTGGGAGAGTCCACAGTGTTACCCCACACCACCATACTGGGAGAGACCACAGTGTTAACCCACACCACCATACTGGGAGAGTCCACAGTGTTAACCTACGCCACCACACTGGGAGAGTCCACAGTGTTAACCTACACCACCACACTGGGAGAGTCCACAGTGTTAACCTACACCACCATACTGGGAGAGTCCACAGTGTTAACCCACACCACCACACTGAGAGAGTCCACAGTGTTAACCCACACCACCACACTGAGAGAGTCCACAGTGTTAACCTACACCACCATACTGGGAGAGTCCACAGTGTTACCCCACACCACCACACTGAGAGAGTCCACAGTGTTAACCTACACCACCATACTGGGAGAGTCCACAGTGTTAACCCACATCACCATACTGGGAGAGTCTACAGTGTTAACCCACACCACACCACCATACTGGGAGAGTCCACAGTGCTAACCCACACCACCACACTGGGAGAGTCCACAGTGTTAACCCACACCACCATACTGGGAGAGTCCACAGTGTTAACCCACACCACCATACTGAGAGAGTCCACAGTGTTAACCCACACCACCATACTGGGAGAGTCCACAGTGTTAACCCACACCACCATACTGGGAGAGTCCACAGTGTTAACCCACACCACCATACTGAGAGAGTCCACAGTGTTAACCCACACCACCATACTGGGAGAGTCCACAGTGTTAACCCACACCACCATACTGGGAGAGTCTACAGTGTTAACCCACACCACCACACTGGGAGAGTCCACAGTGTTAACCCACACCACCATACTGGGAGAGTCCACAGTGTTAACCCACACCACCATACTGGGAGAGTCCACAGTGTTAACCCACACCACCATACTGGGAGAGTCCACAGTGTTAACCCACACCACCATACTGGGAGAGACCACAGTGTTAACCTACACCACCATACTGGGAGAGTCCACAGTGTTAACCCACACCACACCACCACACTGGGAGAGTCCACAGTGTTAACCCACACCACCATACTGGGAGAGTCCACAGTGTTAACCCACACCACCATACTGGGAGAGTCTACAGTGTTAACCCACACCACCACACTGGGAGAGTCCACAGTGTTAACCCACACCACCATACTGGGAGAGTCTACAGTGTTAACCCACACCACCATACTGGGAGAGTCCACAGTGTTAACCCCACCACCATACTGGGAGAGTCCACAGTGTTAACCCACACCACCATACTGGGAGAGTCCACAGTGTTAACCCACACCACCATACTGGGAGAGTCCACAGTGTTAACCCACACCACCATACTGGGAGAGTCCACAGTGTTAACCCTACACCACCCACTGGGAGAGTCCACAGTGTTAACCCACACCACCACACTGGGAGAGTCCACAGTGTTAACCCACACCACCATACTGGGAGAGTCCACAGTGTTAACCCACACCACCATACTGGGAGAGTCTACAGTGTTAACCCACACCACCACACTGGGAGAGTCCACAGTGTTAACCCACACCACCATACTGGGAGAGTCCACAGTGTTAACCCACACCACCATACTGGGAGAGTCCACAGTGTTAACCCACACCACACCACCATACTGGGAGAGTCCACAGTGTTAACCCACACCACCATACTGGGAGAGTCCACAGTGTTAACCCACACCACCATACTGGGAGAGTCCACAGTGTTAACCCACACCACCATACTGGGAGAGTCCACAGTGTTAACCCACACCACCATACTGGGAGAGTCCACAGTGTTAACCCCACACCACCATACTGGGAGAGTCCACAGTGTTAACCCACACCACCACACTGGGAGAGTCCACAGTGTTAACCCACACCACCATACTGGGAGAGTCCACAGTGTTAACCCACACCACACCACCATACTGGGAGAGTCCACAGTGTTAACCCACACCACCATACTGGGAGAGTCCACAGTGTTAACCCACACCACCATACTGGGAGAGTCCACAGTGTTAACCCACACCACCATACTGGGAGAGTCCACAGTGTTAACCCACACCACCATACTGGGAGAGACCACAGTGTTAACCCACACCACCATACTGGGAGAGTCCACAGTGTTAACCCACACCACCATACTGGGAGAGTCCACAGTGTTAACCCACACCACACCACTGGGAGAGTCCACAGTGTTAACCCACACCACCATACTGGGAGAGACCACAGTGTTAACCCACACCACCACACTGGGAGAGTCCACAGTGTTAACCCACACCACACCACTGGGAGAGTCCACAGTGTTAACCCACACCACCATACTGGGAGAGACCACAGTGTTAACCCACACCACCACACTGGGAGAGTCCACAGTGTTAACCCACACCACCATACTGGGAGAGTCTACAGTGTTAACCCACACCACCACACTGGGAGAGTCCACAGTGTTAACCCACACCACCATACTGGGAGAGTCTACAGTGTTAACCCACACCACCATACTGGGAGAGTCCACAGTGTTAACCCACACCACCATACTGGGAGAGTCCACAGTGTTAACCCACACCACACCACCATACTGGGAGAGACCACAGTGTTAACCCACACCACCATACTGGGAGAGTCCACAGTGTTAACCCACACCACCACACTGGGAGAGTCCACAGTGTTAACCCACACCACCATACTGGGAGAGTCCACAGTGTTAACCCACACCACCATACTGGGAGAGTCCACAGTGTTAACCCACACCACCATACTGGGAGAGTCCACAGTGTTAACCTACACCACCACACTGGGAGACCAGTGTTACTGGGAGAGTCCACAGTGTTAACCCACACCACCATACTGGGAGAGTCCACAGTGTTAACCCACACCACCATACTGGGAGAGTCTACAGTGTTAACCACACCACCACACTGGGAGAGTCCACAGTGTTAACCCACACCACCATACTGGGAGAGTCCACAGTGTTAACCCACACCACCATACTGGGAGAGTCCACAGTGTTAACCCACACCACCATACTGGGAGAGTCCACAGTGTTAACCCACACCACCATACTGGGAGAGTCCACAGTGTTAACCCACACCACCATACTGGGAGAGTCCACAGTGTTAACCCACACCACCATACTGGGAGAGTCCACAGTGTTAACCCACACCACCATACTGGGAGAGACCACAGTGTTAACCCACACCACCATACTGGGAGAGACCACAGTGTTAACCCACACCACCATACTGGGAGAGTCCACAGTGTTAACCCACACCACCATACTGGGAGAGTCCACAGTGTTAACCCACACCACCATACTGGGAGAGTCCACAGTGTTAACCCACACCACCATACTGGGAGAGTCCACAGTTTTAACCTACACCACCACACTGGGAGAGACCACAGTGTTAACCCACACCACCATACTGGGAGAGTCCACAGTGTTAACCTACACCACCACACTGGGAGAGACCACAGTGTTAACCCACACCACCACACTGGGAGAGTCCACAGTGTTAACCCACACCACCACACTGGGAGAGTCCACAGTGTTAACCCACACCACACCACCATACTGGGAGAGTCCACAGTGTTAACCCACACCACCATACTGGGAGAGTCCACAGTGTTAACCCACACCACCATACTGGGAGAGTCCACAGTGTTAACCCACACCACCATACTGGGAGAGTCTACAGTGTTAACCCACACCACCATACTGGGAGAGTCCACAGTGTTAACCCACACCACCACACTGGGAGAGTCCACAGTGTTAACCCACACCACACCACCATACTGGGAGAGTCCACAGTGTTAACCCACACCACCATACTGGGAGAGTCCACAGTGTTAACCCACACCACCACACTGGGAGAGTCCACAGTGTTAACCCACACCACCATACTGGGAGAGTCCACAGTGTTAACCCACACCACCATACTGGGAGAGTCCACAGTGTTAACCCACACCACCATACTGGGAGAGTCCACAGTGTTAACCCACACCACCATACTGGGAGAGTCCACAGTGTTAACCCACACCACCACACTGGGAGAGTCCACAGTGTTAACCCACACCACCACACTGGGAGAGTCCACAGTGTTAACCCACACCACACCACCACACTGGGAGAGTCCATAGTGTTAACCCACACCACACCACCACACTGGGAGAGACCACAGTGTTAACCCACACCACCATACTGGGAGAGTCCACAGTGTTAACCCACACCACCATACTGGGAGAGTCCACAGTGTTAACCCACACCACCATACTGGGAGAGTCCACAGTGTTAACCTACACCACCATACTGGGAGAGTCCACAGTGTTAACCCACACCACCATACTGGGAGAGACCACAGTGTTAACCCACACCACCATACTGGGAGAGTCCACAGTGTTAACCCACACCACCATACTGGGAGAGTCCACAGTGTTAACCCACACCACCATACTGGGAGAGTCCACAGTGTTAACCTACACCACACCACCACACTGGGAGAGTCCACAGTGTTAACCCACACCACACCACCATACTGGGAGAGTCCACAGTGTTAACCCACACCACCATACTGGGAGAGTCCACAGTGTTAACCCACACCACCATACTGGGAGAGTCTACAGTGTTAACCCACACCACCATACTAGGAGAGTCCACAGTGTTAACCTACACCACACCACCACACTGGGAGAGACCACAGTGTTAACCCACACCACCATACTGGGAGAGTCCACAGTGTTAACCCACACCACCATACTGGGAGAGACCACAGTGTTAACCCACACCACCATACTGGGAGAGTCCACAGTGTTAACCCACACCACCGTACTGGGAGAGTCCACAGTGTTAACCCACACCACCATACTGGGAGAGTCCACAGTGTTAACCCACACCACCATACTGGGAGAGACCACAGTGTTAACCCACACCACACCACCATACTGGGAGAGTCCACAGTGTTAACCTACACCACCATACTGGGAGAGTCCACAGTGTTAACCCACACCACACCACTGGGAGAGTCCACAGTGTTAACCCACACCACCATACTGGGAGAGTCCACAGTGTTAACCCACACCACCACACTGGGAGAGTCCACAGTGTTAACCCACACCACACCACCATACTGGGAGAGTCCACAGTGTTAACCCACACCACCACACTGGGAGAGTCCACAGTGTTAACCCACACCACACCACCATACTGGGAGAGTCCACAGTGTTAACCCACACCACACCACCATACTGGGAGAGTCCACAGTGTTAACCCACACCACACCACCATACTGGGAGAGTCCACAGTGTTAACCCACACCACCATACTGGGAGAGTCCACAGTGTTAACCCACACCACCATACTGGGAGAGTCCACAGTGTTAACCCACACCACCATACTGGGAGAGTCCACAGTGTTAACCCACACCACCATACTGGGAGAGTCCACAGTGTTAACCCACACCACCACACTGGGAGAGTCCACAGTGTTAACCCACACCACACCACTGGGAGAGTCCACACTGTTAACCCACACCACCATACTGGGAGAGACCACAGTGTTAACCCACACCACCACACTGGGAGAGTCCACAGTGTTAACCCACACCACCATACTGGGAGAGTCCACAGTGTTAACCCACACCACCATACTGGGAGAGTCCACAGTGTTAACCCACACCACCATACTGGGAGAGTCCACAGTGTTAACCCACACCACCACACTGGGAGAGTCCACAGTGTTAACCCACACCACACCACCACACTGGGAGAGTCCACAGTGTTAACCCACACCACACCACCATACTGGGAGAGTCCACAGTGTTAACACCACACCACCATACTGGGAGAGTCCACAGTGTTAACCCACACCACACCACCATACTGGGAGAGTCCACAGTGTTAACCCACACCACCACACTGGGAGAGTCCACAGTGTTAACCCACACCACCATACTGGGAGAGTCCACAGTGTTAACCCACACCACCATACTGGGAGAGTCCACAGTGTTAACCCACACCACCACACTGGGAGAGTCCACAGTGTTAACCCACACCACACCACCACACTGGGAGAGTCCACAGTGTTAACCCACACCACACCACCATACTGGGAGAGTCCACAGTGTTAACCCACACCACCATACTGGGAGAGTCCACAGTGTTAACCCACACCACACCACCATACTGGGAGAGTCCACAGTGTTAACCCACACCACCACACTGGGAGAGTCCACAGTGTTAACCCACACCCACCACCACCACTGGGAGAGTCCACAGTGTTAACCCACACCACACCACCACACTGGGAGAGTCCACAGTGTTAACCCACACCACACCACCATACTGGGAGAGTCCACAGTGTTAACCCACACCACACCACCATACTGGGAGAGTCCACAGTGTTAACCCACACCACCACACTGGGAGAGTCCACAGTGTTAACCCACACCACCACACTGGGAGAGTCCACAGTGTTAACCCACACCACCATACTGGGAGAGAACACAGTGTTAACCCACACCACCACACTGGGAGAGTCCACAGTGTTAACCCACACCACACCACCACACTGGGAGAGTCCACAGTGTTAACCCACACCACACCACCATACTGAGAGAGTCCACACTGTTAACCCACACCACCATACTGGGAGAGTCCACAGTGTTAACCCACACCACACCACCATACTGGGAGAGTCCACAGTGCTAACCCACACCACCATACTGGGAGAGTCCACAGTGTTAACCCACACCACCATACTGGGAGAGACCACAGTGTTAACCCACACCACCATACTGGGAGAGTCCACAGTGTTAACCCACACCACCATACTGGGAGAGTCCACAGTGTTAACCCACACCACCATACTGGGAGAGTCCACAGTGTTAACCCACACCACCATACTGGGAGAGTCCACAGTGTTAACCCACACCACACCACCATACTGGGAGAGTCCACAGTGTTAACCCACACCACCATACTGGGAGAGTCCACAGTGTTAACCCACACCACCATACTGGGAGAGTCCACAGTGTTAACCCACACCACCATACTGGGAGAGTCCACAGTGTTAACCCACACCACACCACCATACTGGGAGAGTCCACAGTGTTAACCCACACCACCATACTGGGAGAGTCCACAGTGTTAACCCACACCACCATACTGGGAGAGTCCACAGTGTTAACCCACACCACCATACTGGGAGAGTCCACAGTGTTAACCCACACCACCATACTGGGAGAGTCCACAGTGTTAACCCACACCACCATACTGGGAGAGTCCACAGTGTTTACACCACCATACTGGGAGAGTCCACAGTGTTAACCCACACCACCATACTGGGAGAGTCCACAGTGTTAACCCACACCACCATACTGGGAGAGTCCACAGTGTTAACCCACACCACACCACCATACTGGGAGAGTCCACAGTGTTAACCCACACCACCACACTGGGAGAGTCTACAGTGTTAACCCACACCACCATACTGGGAGAGACCACAGTGTTAACCCACACCACACCACCATACTGGGAGAGTCCACAGTGTTAACTGGGAGAGTCCACACCACCACCATACTGGGAGAGTCCACAGTGTTAACCCACACCACACCACCATACTGGGAGAGTCCACAGTGTTAACCCACACCACCACACTGGGAGAGTCCACAGTGTTAACCCACACCACACCACCACACTGGGAGAGTCCACAGTGTTAACCCACACCACACCACCATACTGGGAGAGTCCACAGTGTTAACCCACACCACCACACTGGGAGAGTCCACAGTGTTAACCCACACCACACCACCATACTGGGAGAGTCCACAGTGTTAACCCACACCACCATACTGGGAGAGTCCACAGTGTTAACCCACACCACACCACCATACTGGGAGAGTCCACAGTGTTAACCCACACCACCATACTGGGAGAGTCCACAGTGTTAACCCACACCACCATACTGGGAGAGTCCACAGTGTTAACCCACACCACCATACACAGTGTTAACCCACACCACCATACTGGGAGAGTCCACAGTGTTAACCTACACCACCATACTGGGAGAGTCCACAGTGTTAACCCACACCACCATACTGGGAGAGTCCACAGTGTTAACCACACCACCATACTGGGAGAGACCACAGTGTTAACCCACACCACACCACCATACTGGGAGAGTCCACAGTGTTAACCCACACCACCACACTGGGAGAGTCCACAGTGTTAACCCACACCACACCACCGTACTGGGAGAGTCCACAGTGTTAACCCACACCACACCACCAGTACTGGGAGAGTCCACAGTGTTAACCCACACCACCACACTGGGAGAGTCCACAGTGTTAACCCACACCACCATACTGGGAGAGTCCACAGTGTTAACCCACACCACACCACCATACTGGGAGAGTCCACAGTGTTAACCCACACCACCATACTGGGAGAGTCCACAGTGTTAACCCACACCACCATACTGGGAGAGTCCACAGTGTTAACCCACACCACCATACTGGGAGAGTCCACAGTGTTAACCCACACCACACCACCATACTGGGAGAGTCCACAGTGTTAACCCACACCACCATACTGGGAGAGTCCACAGTGTTAACCCACACCACCATACTGGGAGAGTCCACAGTGTTAACCCACACCACCACACTGGGAGAGTCCACAGTGTTAACCCACACCACACCACCATACTGGGAGAGTCCACAGTGTTAACCCACACCACCACACTGGGAGAGTCCACAGTGTTAACCCACACCACCATACTGGGAGAGTCCACAGTGTTAACCCACACCACCACACTGGGAGAGTCCACAGTGTTAACCCACACCACCATACTGGGAGAGACCACAGTGTTAACCCACACCACACCACCACACTGGGAGAGACCACAGTGTTAACCCACACCACACCACCATACTGGGAACTGAAACTAGCAGCTGGGGAATATTGAGAAACTCCCATTGAAGATACTGAAACTAACTATTCCTAATAATGCTGTTCAGTCCCAGAAGATCTGATATGATACACTATATACTGTATCCAATAACGTCCCAAAACACTGTATGGACGCTGGAAGCACCTGTGCACTGCAGTGAGTATCTGAGAAGAGAGAGAGAGATAGAGAGAGAGGGAGGAGAGAAAGAGAAAGAGAGAGAGGGAGGAGAGAAAGAGAGAGAAGGAGGAGAGAGAGAGAGAGAGAGAGAGAGAGAGAGAGAGAGAGAGGAGAGAGAGAGAGAGGGAGAGAGAGAGAGAGAGAGAGAGAGAGAGAGAGAGAGAGAGAGAGAGAGAGAGAGAGAGAGAGAGAGAGAGAGAGAGAGAGAGAGAGAGAGAGAGAGAGAGAGAGAGAGAGATACTTTTAAAAACATTGGGGTCGGCACAAATCTACCCTCATACTTCTATTAGTTTTTTAACTGGTTCTGGTTACCTTCAGACGAGTCATGTGACACTTGTGGGGTCGAACACTCATGGTGTTCGTGAGTCTACTCTTTCCATAGAACGGGTCACAATAGTTCGTAGGTCAAACCGTTCGGACACCACAGACATTTACATCAGAAGACCGATTTCCGGGATGTCTCCTGGTCTGACTAAACACAGCTCTGTCACCTTTCACCTCAGATGGGATGTCTCCTGGTCTGACAAACACCTCTCTAGTTCTGTCACCTTTCACCTCAGATGGGATGTCTCCTGGTCTGACCAACACCTCTCTAGTTCTGTCACCTTTCACCTCAGATGGGATGTCTCCTGGTCTGACAAACACCTCTCTAGTTCTGTCACCTTTCACCTCAGATGGGATGTCTCCTGGTCTGACAAACACCTCTCTAGTTCTGTCACCTTTCACCTCAGATGGGATGTCTCCTGGTCTGACAAACACCTCTCTAGTTCTGTCACCTTTCACCTCAGATGGGATGTCTCCTGGTCTGACAAACACCTAGCTCTGTCACCTGTTCACCTCAGATGGGATGTCTCCTGGTCTGATAAACACCTCTCTGTCACCTTTCACCTCAGATGGGATGTCTCCTGGTCTGATAAACACCTCTCTAGTTCTGTCACCTTTCACCTCAGATGGGATGTCTCCTGGTCTGACAAACACCGCTCTGTCACCTTTCACCTCAGATGGGATGTCTCCTGGTCTGACCAACACCTCTCTGTCACCTTTCACCTCAGATGGGATGTCTCCTGGTCTGACCAACACCACTCTAGTTCTGTCACCTTTCACCTCAGATGGGATGTCTCCTGGTCTGATAAACACCTCTCTGTCACCTTTCACCTCAGATGGGATGTCTCCTGGTCTGACCAACACCTCTCTGTCACCTTTCACCTCAGATGGGATGTCTCCTGGTCTGACCAACACCTCTCTGTCACCTTTCACCTCAGATGGGATGTCTCCTGGTCTGACAAACACCTCTCTGTCACCTTTCACCTCAGAACGTGTGACATCGGTCGGATGTGGTGGATTGAGACAGATCCAATAAAAAAAAACAGACATCTCTCTCTTAAATGACGGATTTTGATTGGAACTTAGACCACCCTACCGGTGTGTCGATCGACTCAAGGGGGTTAAAAAGGGAGCCACTTAAAATGTCAAACTTGATTTGTCTTAATGAACTAAAAACGTATCAACCCCTACACAAATAATGTCCATTTAATTATAATCCACATAACAAATAACATTCCCTGTTCCTGCAAGGATTATTTTCCTGCTGTAAAACCCCTGGGTCAAATTAAGATTCGGCACCAGTAACAGAGGTCGTTTCTATATACTGTAGCTGCCATGCTCAGGTCTCCAGTCTCAGTCAGAAAGGCTGTAACATCAAAGAACAGGACTGGAACTACAGAAGTGAGGACAGACGGATCAGCTGAAATCACAGCTAAAGGAACCAGAGGGAAGTCATGGTTTCTCTGTGTATTATATTGACCAGCAGAGTCATGGTTTCTCTGTATATTATATTGACCAGCAGAGTCATGGTTTCTCTGTGTATTATATTGACCAGCAGAGTCATGGTTTCTCTGTATATTATATTGACCAGCAGAGTCATGGTTTCTCTGTGTATTATATTGACCAGCAGAGTCATGGTTTCTCTGTGTATTATATTGACCAACAGAGTCATGGTTTCTCTGTGTATTATATTGACCAGCAGAGTCATGGTTTCTCTGTGTATTATATTGATGGTTTCTCCATATTGACCAGCAGAGTCATGGTTTCTCTGTGTATTATATTAACCAGCAGAGTCATGGTTTCTCTGTGTATTATATTGACCAACAGAGTCATGGTTTCTCTGTGTATTATATTGACCAGCAGAGTCATGGTTTCTCTGTGTATTATATTGACCAACAGAGTCATGGTTTCTCTGTGAATTATCTTGACCAGCAGAGTCATGGTTTCTCTGTGTATTATATTGACCAGCAGAGTCATGGTTTCTCTGTGTATTATATTGACCAGCAGAGTCATGGTTTCTCTGTGTATTATATTGACCAGCAGAGTCATGGTTTCTCTGTGTATTATATTGACCAACAGAGTCATGGTTTCTCTGTGTATTATCTTGACCAGCAGAGTCATGGTTTCTCTGTGTATTATATTAACCAGCAGAGTCATGGTTTCTCTGTGTATTATATTGACCAAAAGCATCCCTCTACACCTCCTATTTCCTGTCCTCTACATCCTCCTGTCCTCTACACCCTCCTGTCTCCTGTCCTCTACACCCTCCTGTCCTCTAAACCCTCCTGTCCTCTACACCCTCCTGTCCTCTACACCTCCTGTCTCCTGTCTCCTGTCCTCTAAACCCTCCTGTCTCCTGTCCTCTACACCCTCCTGTCTCCTGTCCTCTAAACCCTCCTGTCTCCTGTCCTCTACACCTTCCTGTCTCCTGTCCTCTACACCTCCTGTCTCCTGTCCTCTACACCCTCCTGTCTCCTGTCCTCTACACCCTCCTGTCTCCTGTCCTCTACACCCTCCTGTCTCCTGTCCTCTACACCTCCTGTCTCCTGTCTCCTGTCCTCTACACCTCCTGTCTCCTGTCTCCTGTCCTCTACACCTCCTGTCTCCTGTCCTCTACACCCTCCTGTCTCCTGTCTCCTGTCCCCTCCTGTCTCCTGTCTCCTGTCCTCTACACCCTCCTGTCTCCTGTCCTCTACACCTCCTGTCTCCTGTCTCCTGTCCTCTACAACCCTCCTGTCTCCTGTCCTCTACACCCTCCTGTCTCCTGTCCTCTACACCCTCTTGTCTCCTGTCCTCTACACCCTCCTATTTCCTGTCCTCTACACCCTCCTGTCTCCTGTCCTCTACACCCTCCTGTCTCCTGTCCTCTACCCCTCCTGTCTCCTGTCCTCTACACCCTCCCTCCTGTCCTCTACACCCTCCTGTCCTGTCTACACCCTCCTGTCCCCAGTCCTCTACACCCTCCTGTCTCCTGTCCTCTAAACCCTCCTGTCTCCTGTCCTCTACACCCTCCTGTCTCCATGTCCTCTACACCCTCCCTGTCTCCTGTCCTCTACACCCTCCTCCTCTACACCCTCCTGTCTCCCTCTCCTGTCCTCTATCCTCCTGTCTCCTGTCCTCTACACCCTCCTGTCTCCTGTCCTCTACAACCTCCTGTCTCCTGTCTCCTGTCCTCTACACCCTCCTGTCTCCTGTCCTCTACACCTCCTGTCTCCTGTCCTCTACACCCTCCTGTCTCCTGTCCTCTACACCCTCCTGTCTCCTGTCCTCTACACCCTCCTGTCTCCTGTCCTCTACACCCTCCTGTCCTCTACACCCTCCTGTCCTCTACACCCTCCTGTCTCCTGTCCTCTACACCCTCCTGTCTCCTGTCTCCTGTCCTCTACACCCTCCTGTCTCCTGTCCTCTACACCCTCCCTCCTGTTTCCTGTCCTCTACACCTCCTGTCTCCTGTCCTCTACCCCTCCTGTCTCCTGTCCTCTACACCCTCCTGTCCTCTACATCCTCCCTCCTGTCCTCTACACCCTCCTGTCTCCTGTCCTCTACACCCTCCTGTCCTCTACACCCTCCTGTCCTCTACACCCTCCTGTCTCCTGTCCTCTCCTGTCCTCTACACCCTCCTGTCCTCTACACCCTCCTGTCCTCTACACCCTCCTGTCCTCTACACCCTCCTGTCCTCTACACCCTCCTGTCCCCAGTCCTCTACACCTCCTGTCCCCAGTCCTCTACACCCTCCTGTCTCCTGTCCTCTAAACCCTCCTGTCTCCTGTCCTCTACACCCTCCTGTCTCCTGTCCTCTAAACCCTCCTGTCTCCAAGACAACCAATACTAATCTCCATGGCAACCATCCTGGTATTCACCCTCACCTGTGTAGCTTCTTCCTCTGCTGTACAGCTATAGGACCGGGTGCAGCAGAAACATCACATCGTAGGGAGAGAGGATTGCCATAAAGGAATATCCAGCTCCAAAACCTGTTTGGTGATCAAGAATAGAAACGTCTACTTTGCTCACCAGCAATGGGGCAGACATCGAACAACAACTACTGGCATAGGCCTGCTGGTCTTTTGGTATGTCAAAGTTGCTGGACATTTACAATTTACTTATGCATTTGGAATTTGTTGTTAAAATGTATTATCACATAATCCAAATGTGTTGTAGACAAAATAATGAAAAGGGCTGTCTGGTAGCCTCAATAAATAGACAGAGGTTTGTATTTGAACAAGTTGCTGTAAAGATTTTTGTTTTACTTGACTTGAGACTTGACTTGAGACTTGACTTGGAAAAACGTGTCACTTGACTTGATTTGCTCTTAAAATGCTAAACTTGGACTTGACTCGAGACTCCACCTGTTCTACTTTACCTCGACCTGTTCTACCTGGGTCTTGGCTTGGACTTGACTCGAGACTCGACCTGTTCTACCTGGGTCTCGACCTGTCTTACCTGGGTCTCGGCCTGTTCTACTTGGGTCTCGACCTGTTCTACCTGGGTCTCGACCTGTTCTACCTGGGTCTCAGCCTGTTCTACTTGGGTCTCAACCTGTTCTACTTGGGTCTCGACCTGTTCTACTTGGGTCTCGACCTGTTCTACATGGGTCTTGGCTTGGACTTGACTCGAGACTCGACCTGTTCTACCTGGGTCTCGACCTGTTCTACCTGGGTCTCGACCTGTTCTACCTGGGTCTTGACCTGTTCTACCTGGGTCATGGCTTGGACTTGACTCGAGACTCGACCTGTTCCACCTGGGTCTCGACCTGTTCCACCTGGGTCTCGACCTGTTCCACCTGGATCTCGACCTGTTCTACTTGGGTCTCGACCTGTTCCACCTGGGTCTCGACCTGTTCCACCTGGGTCTCGACCTGTTCCACCTGGGTCTCGACCTGTTCCACCTGGGTCTCGACCTGTTCCACCTGGGTCTCCACCTGTTCTACCTGGGTCTCCACCTGTTCTACCTGGGTCTCGACCTGTTCCACCTGGGTCTCGACCTGTTCTACTTGGGTCTCGACCTGTTCCACCTGGGTCTCGACCTGTTCTACCTGGGTCTCGACCTGTTCTACTGGGATCTCGACCTGTTCTACCTGGGTCTCGACCTGTTCTACTTGGGTCTCGACCTGTTCTAATTGGGTCTCGACCTGTTCTACTTGGGTCTCGACCTGTTCTAATTGGGACTAGACCTGTTCTACCTGGGTCTCGACCTGTTCTACCTGGGTCTCGACCTGTTCTACTTGGGTCTCGACCTGTTCTACCTGGGTCTCGACCTGTTCTACCTGGGTCTCGACCTGTTCTACTTGGGTCTCGACCTGTTCCACCTGGGTCTCGACCTGTTCTACCTGGGTCTCGGCTTGGACTTGACTCGAGACTCGACCTGTTCTACTTGGGTCTCAACCTGTTCTACCTGGGTCTCGACCTGTTCTACTTGGGTCTCGACCTGTTCTTCTTGGGTCTCGACCTGTTCTACTTGGGTCTCGACCTGTTCTACCCGGATCTCGACCTGTTCTACTTGGGTCTCGACCTGTTCTACTTGGGTCTCGACCTGTTCTACCCGGATCTCGACCTGTTCTACCCGGGTCTCGACCTGTTCTACCCGGGTCTCGACCTGTTCCACCCGGGTCTCGGCCTGTTCCACCCGGGTCTCGACCTGTTCCACCTGGGTCTCGACCTGTTCTACTAGGGTCTATACCTGTTCTACCTGGGTCTCGACCTGTTCTACTTGGGTCTCGACCTGTTCTACTTGGGTCTCGACCTGTTCTACTAGGGTCTCGACCTGTTCTACTTGGGTCTCGGCCTGTTCCACCTGGGTCTCGACCTGTTCCACCTGGGTCTCGACCTGCTCCACCTGGGTCTCGACCTGTTCCACTAGGGTCTCGACCTGTTCCACTTGGGTCTCGACCTGTTCTACCTGGGTCTCGACCTGTTCTACCTGGGTCTCGACCTGTTCCACCTGGGTCTCAAACTGTTCTACCTGGGTCTCGACTTGAGACTTGGACTTTGTGACTTGATTGGTCCTCCAATAATAATGACTTGATTGGTCCTCCAATAATAATGACTTGGTCCTCCAATAATAATGACTTGGTTGGTCCTCCAATAATAATGACTTGGTCCTCCAATAATAATGACTTGGTTCTCCAATAATAATGACTTGGTTGGTCCTCCAATAATAATGACTTGGTTGGTCCTCCAATAATAATGACTTGGTTCTCCAATAATAATGACTTGGTTGGTCCTCCAATAATAATGACTTGGTCCTCCAATAATAATGACTTGGTTCTCCAATAATAATGACTTGGTCCTCCAATAATAATGACTTGGTCCTCCAATAATAATGACTTGGTCCTCCAATAATAATGACTTGGTTGGTCCTCCAATAATAATGACTTGGTCCTCCAATAATAATGACTTGGTTGGTCCTCCAATAATAATGACTTGGTCCTCCAATAATAATGACTTGGTTCTCCAATAATAATGACTTGGTCCTCCAATAATAATGACTTGGTTCTCCAATAATAATGACTTGGTTCTCCAATAATAATGACTTGGTCCTCCAATAATAATGACTTGGTCCTCCAATAATAATGACTTGGTCCTCCAATAATAATGACTTGGTTGGTCCTCCAATAATAATGACTTGGTCCTCCAATAATAATGACTTGGTCCTCCAATAATAATGACTTGGTTGGTCCTCCAATAATAATGACTTGGTCCTCCAATAATAATGACTTGGTCCTCCAATAA
The DNA here is from genome assembly GCF_023373465.1 of Oncorhynchus keta. Classification (NCBI taxonomy): domain Eukaryota; kingdom Metazoa; phylum Chordata; class Actinopteri; order Salmoniformes; family Salmonidae; genus Oncorhynchus; species Oncorhynchus keta. The sequence continues at coordinate 63,500 of NW_026279514.1, forward strand.
TAATGACTTGGTTGGTCCTCCAATAATAATGACTTGGTCCTCCAATAATAATGACTTGGTTGGTCCTCCAATAATAATGACTTGGTTGGTCCTCCAATAATAATGACTTGGTTCTCCAATAATAATGACTTGGTTGGTCCTCCAATAATAATGACTTGGTCCTCCAATAATAATGACTTGGTTGGTCCTCCAATAATAATGACTTGGTTGGTCCTCCAATAATAATGACTTGGTTGGTCCTCCAATAATAATGACTTGGTTGGTCCTCCAATAATAATGACTTGGTTCTCCAATAATAATGACTTGGTTCTCCAATAATAATGACTTGGTTGGTCCTCCAATAATCAAATCAAATCAAATCAAATTTATTTATATAGCCCTTCGTACATCAGCTGATATCTCAAAGTGCTGTACAGAAACCCAGCCTAAAACCCCAAACAGCAAACAATGCAGGTGTAAAAGCACGGTGGCTAGGAAAAACTCCTAGAAAGGCCAAAACCTAGGAAGAAACCTAGAGAGGAACCGGGCGTGTGGGGTGGCCAGTCCTCTTCTGGCTGTGCCGGGTAGAGATTATAACAGAACATGACCAAGATGTTCAAATGTTCATAAATGACCAGCATGGTCGAATAATAATAATAAGGCAGAACAGTTGAAACTGGAGCAGCAGCACAGTCAGGTGGACTGGGGACAGCAAGGAGCCATCATGTCAGGTAGTCCTGGGGCACGGTCCTAGGGCTCCAGGTCCTCCGAGAGAGAGAAAGAAAGAGAGAATTAGAGAGAGCATATGTGGGGTGGCCAGTCCTCTTCTGGCTGTGCGGGTGGAGATTATAATAATAATAATAATAATATATGCCATTTCGCAGACGCTTTTATCCAAAGCGACTTACAGTCATGTGTGCATACATTCTACGTATGGGTGGTCCCAGGAATCGAACCCCCACTACCCTGGCGTTACAAGCGCCATGCTCTACCAACTGACAGAACGTGGCCAAGATGTTCAAAATGTTCATAAATGACCAGCATGGTTGAATAATAGTAAGGCAGAACAGTTGAAACTGGAGCAGGAGCATGGCCAGGTGGACTGGGGACAGCAAGGAGTCCTCATGTCAGGTAGTCTGGGACATGGTCCTAGGGCCCAGGCCAGTTGAAACTGGAGCAGCAGCATGGCCAGGTGGACTGGGGACAGCAAGGAGTCATCATGTCAGGTAGTCCTGGGGCATGGTCCTAGGGCTCAGGTCCTCCGAGAGAGAAAGAAAGAGAGAAGGAGAGAATTAGAGAACGCACACTTAGATTCACACAGGACACCGAATAGGACAGGAGAAGTACTCCAGATATAACAAACTGACCCTAGCCCCCGACACATAAACTACTGCAGCATAAATACTGGAGGCTGAGACAGGAGGGGTCAGGAGACACTGTGGCCCCATCCGAGGACACCCCGGACAGGGCCAAACAGGAAGGATATAACCCCACCCACTTTGCCAAAGCACAGCCCCCACACCACTAGAGGGATATCTTCAACCACCAACTTACCATCCTGAGAAAAGGCCGAGTATAGCCCACAAAGATCTCCGCCACGGTACAACCCAAGGAGGGGGGCAACCCAGACAGGCCGACCACAACAGTGAATCAACCCACCCAGGTGACGCACCCCCAGGGACGGCACGAGAGAGCCCCAGCAAGCCAGTGACTCAGCCCCGTAACAGGGCTAGAGGCAGAGAATCCCAGTGGAAAGAGGGGAACCGGCCAGGCAGAGACAGCAAGGGCGGTTCGTTGCTCCAGAGCCTTTCCGTTCACCTTCCCACTCCTGGGCCAGACTACACTCAATCATATGACCCACTGAAGAGATGAGTCTTCAGTAAAGACTTAAAGGTTGAGACCGAGTTTGCGTCTCTGACATGGGTAGGCAGACCGTTCCATAAAAATGGAGCTCTATAGGAGAAAGCCCTGCCTCCAGCTGTTTGCTTAGAAATTCTAGGGACAATTAGGAGGCCTGCGTCTTGTGACCGTAGCGTACGTGTAGGTATGTACGGCAGGACCAAATCAGAGAGGTAGGTAGGAGCAAGCCCATGTAATGCTTTGTAGGTTAGCAGTAAAACCTTGAAATCAGCCCTTGCTTTGACAGGAAGCCAGTGTAGAGAGGCTAGCACTGGAGTAATATGATAAAATTTTTGGTTCTAGTCAGGATTCTAGCAGCCGTATTTAGCACTAACTGAAGTTTATTTAGTGCTTTATCCGGGTAGCCGGAAAATAGAGCATTGCAGTAGTCTAACCTAGAAGTGACAAAAGCATGGATTAATTTTTCTGCATCATTTTTGGACAGAAAGTTTCTGATTTTTGCAATGTTACGTAGATGGAAAAAAGCTGTCCTCGAAATGGTCTTGATATGTTCTTCAAAAGAGAGATCAGGGGTCCAGAGTAACGCCGAGGTCCTTCACAGTTTTATTTGAGACGACTGTACAACCATTAAGATTAATTGTCAGATTCAACAGAAGATCTCTTTGTTTCTTGGGACCTAGAACAAGCATCTCTGTTTTGTCCGAGTTTAATAGTAGAAAGTTTGCAGCCATCCACTTCCTTATGTCTGAAACACATGCTTCTAGCGAGGGCAATTTTGAGGCTTCACCATGTTTCATTGAAATGTACAGCTGTGTGTCATCCGCATAGCAGTGAAAGTTTACATTATGTTTTCGAATAACATCCCCAAGAGGTAAAATATATAGTGAAAACAATAGTGGTCCTAAAACAGAACCTTGAGGAACACCGAAATGTACAGTTGATTTGTCAGAGGACAAACCATTCACAGAGACAAACTGATATCTTTCCGACAGATAAGACCTAAACCAGGCCAGAACATGTCCGTGTAGACCAATTTGGGTTTCCAATCTCTCCAAAAGAATGTGGTGATCGATGATATCAAAAGCAGCACTAAGGTCTAGGAGCACGAGGACAGATGCAGAGCTCGGTCCGATGCCATTAAAATGTCATTTACCACCTTCACAAGTGCCGTCTCAGTGCTATGATGGGGTCTAAAACCAGACTGAAGCATTTCGTATACATTGTTTGTCTTCAGGAAGGCAGTGAGTTGCTGCGCAACAGCCTTCTCTAAAATCTTTGAGAGGAATGGAAGATTCGATATAGGCCGATAGTTTTTTATATTTTCTGGGTCAAGGTTTGGTTTTTTCAAGAGAGGCTTTATTACTGCCACTTTTAGTGAGTTTGGTACACATCCAGTGGATAGAGAGCCGTTTATTATGTTCAACATAGGAGGGCCAAGCACAGGAAGCAGCTCTTTCAGTAGTTTAGTTGGAATAGGGTCCAGTATACAGCTTGAAGGTTTAGAGGCCATGATTATTTTCATCATTGTGTCAAGAGATATAGTACTAAAACACTTGAGCGTCTCTCTTGATCCTAGGTCCTGGCAGAGTTGTGCAGACTCAGGACAACTGAGGTTTGGAGGAATACGCAGGTTTAAAGAGGAGTCCGTAATTTGCTTTCTAATAATCATAATCTTTTCCTCAAAGAAGTTCATGAATTTATCACTGCTAAAGTGAAAGTCATCCTCTCTTGGGGAATGCTGCTTTTTAGTTAGCTTTGCCACAGTATCAAAAAGGAATTTCGGATTGTTCTTATTTTCCTCAATTAAGTTAGAAAATAGGACGATCGAGCAGCAGTAAGGGCTCTTCGGTACTGCACGGTACCATCCTTCCAAGCTAGTCGGAAGACTTCCAGTTTGGTGTGGCGCCATTTCCGTTCCAATTTTCTGGAAGCTTGCTTCAGAGCTCGGGTATTTTCTGTGTACCAGGGAGCTAGTTTCTTATGAGACATTTTTTAGTTTTTAGGGGTGCAACTGCATCTAGGGTATTGCGCAAGGTTAAATTGAGATCCTCAGTTAGGTGGTTAACGGATTTTTGTCCTCTGGCGTCCTTGGGCAGGCAGAGGGAGTCTGAAGGGCATCAAGGAATCTTTGTGTTGTCTGTGAATTTATAGCACGACTTTTGATGTTCCTTGGTTGGGGTCTGAGCAGATTATTTGTTGCAATTGCAAACGTAATAAAATGGTGGTCCGATAGTCCAGGATTATGAGGAAAAACATTAAGATCCACAACATTTATTCCATGGGACAAAACTAGGTCCAGCGTATGACTGTGACAGTGAGTGGGTCCAGAGACATGTTGGACAAAACCCACTGAGTCGATGATGGCTCCAAAAGCCTTTTGGAGTGGGTCTGTGGACTTTTCCATGTGAATATTAAAGTCACCAAAGATTAGAATAATGACTTGGTTGGTTCTCCGATAATAATGACTTGGTCCTCCAATAATAATGACTTGGTTGGTCCTCCAATAATAATGACTTGGTTGGTCCTCCAATAATAATGACTTGATTGGTCCTCCAATAATAATGACTTGGTTGGTCCTCCAATAATAATGACTTGGTTGGTCCTCCAATAATAATGACTTGGTTGGTCCTCCAATAATAATGACTTGGTTGGTCCTCCAATAATAATGACTTGGTTGGTCCTCCAATAATAATGACTTGGTTGGTCCTCCAATAATAATGACTTGGTTGGTCCTCCAATAATAATGACTTGGTTGGTCCTCCAATAATAATGACTTGGTTGGTCCTCCAATAATAATGACTTGGTTGGTCCTCCAATAATAATGTCTTGGTCCTCCAATAATAATGACTTGGTTGGTCCTCCAATAATAATGACTTGGTTGGTCCTCCAATAATAATGACTTGGTTGGTCCTCCAATAATAATGACTTGGTTGGTCCTCCAATAATAATGACTTGGTTGGTCCTCCAATAATAATGACTTGGTTGGTCCTCCAATAATAATGACTTGGTTGGTCCTCCAATAATAATGACTTGGTTGGTCCTCCAATAATAATGACTTGGTTGGTCCTCCAATAATAATGACTTGGTTGGTCCTCCAATAATAATGACTTGGTTGTTCCTCAAATAATAATGACTTGGTTCTCCAATAATAATGACTTGATTGGTCCTCCAATAATAATGACTTGGTTGGTCCTCCAATAATAATGACTTGGTTGGTCCTCCAATAATAATGACTTGGTTGGTCCTCCAATAATGACTTGGTTGGTCCTCCAATAATAATGACTTGGTTGGTCCTCCAATAATAATGACTTGGTTGGTCCTCCAATAATAATGACTTGGTTGGTCCTCCAATAATAATGACTTGGTTGGTCCTCCAATAATAATGACTTGGTTGGTCCTCCAATAATAATGACTTGGTTGGTCCTCCAATAATAATGACTTGGTTGGTCCTCCAATAATAATGACTTGGTTGGTCCTCCAATAATAATGACTTGGTTGGTCCTCCAATAATAATGACTTGGTTCTCCAATAATAATGACTTGATTGGTCCTCCAATAATAATGACTTGGTTGGTCCTCCAATAATAATGACTTGGATTTGGTCCTCCAATAATAATGACTTGGTTGGTCCTCCAATAATAATGACTTGGATTTGGTCCTCCAATAATAATGACTTGGTTGGTCCTCAATAATAATGACTTGGTTGGTCCTCCAATAATAATGACTTGGTTGGTCCTCCAATAATAATGACTTGGTTGGTCCTCCAATAATAATGACTTGGTTGGTCCTCCAATAATAATGACTTGGTTGGTCCTCCAATAATAATGACTTGGTTGGTCCTCCAATAATAATGACTTGGTTGGTCCTCCAATAATAATGACTTGGTTGGTCCTCCAATAATAATGACTTGGTTGGTCCTCCAATAATAATGACTTGGTTGGTCCTCCAATAATAATGACTTGGTTCTCCAATAATAATGACTTGATTGGTCCTCCAATAATAATGACTTGGTTGGTCCTCCAATAATAATGACTTGTTTGGTTCTCCAATAATAATGACTTGGTTCTCCAATAATAATGACTTGGTTGGTTCTCCAATAATAATGACTTGGTTGGTCCTCCAATAATAATGACTTGGTTGGTCCTCCAATAATAATGACTTGGTTGGTTCTCCAATAATAATGACTTGGTTCTCCAATAATAATGACTTGGTTGGTCCTCCAATAATAATGACTTGGTTCTCCAATAATAATGACTTGGTTCTCCAATAATAATGACTTGGTTCTCCAATAATAATGACTTGGTTGGTCCTCCAATAATAATGACTTGTCCTCCAATAATAATGTTGGTCCTCCAATAATAATGACTTGGTCCTCCAATAATAATGACTTGGTTCTCCCTCCAATAATAATGACTTGGTTGGTTCTCCAATAATAATGACTTGGTTCTCCAATAATAATGACTTGGTTCTCCAATAATAATGACTTGGTTGGTTCTCCAATAATAATGACTTGGTCCTCCAATAATAATGACTTGGTTGGTTCTCCAATAATAATGACTTGGTTGGTTCTCCAATAATAATGACTTGGTTGGTTCTCCAATAATAATGACTTGGTTGGTCCTCCAATAATAATGACTTGGTCCTCCAATAATAATGACTTGGTTGGTTCTCCAATAATAATGACTTGGTTGGTTCTCCAATAATAATGACTTGGTTCTCCAATAATAATGACTTGGTTGGTCCTCCAATAATAATGACTTGGTCCTCCAATAATAATGACTTGGTTCTCCAATAATAATGACTTGGTTCTCCAATAATAATGACTTGGTTCTCCAATAATAATGACTTGGTTGGTTCTCCAATAATAATGACTTGGTTGGTCCTCCAATAATAATGACTTGGTCCTCCAATAATAATGACTTGGTTGGTCCTCCAATAATAATGACTTGGTTGGTCCTCCAATAATAATGACTTGGTTGGTCCTCCAATAATAATGACTTGGTCCTCCAATAATAATGACTTGGTTGGTCCTCCAATAATAATGACTTGGTCCTCCAATAATAATGACTTGGTTGGTTCTCCAATAATAATGACTTGGTTGGTTCTCCAATAATAATGACTTGGTTGGTTCTCCAATAATAATGACTTGGTTGGTCCTCCAATAATAATGACTTGGTCCTCCAATAATAATGACTTGGTTGGTTCTCCAATAATAATGACTTGGTTGGTTCTCCAATAATAATGACTTGGTTCTCCAATAATAATGACTTGGTTGGTCCTCCAATAATAATGACTTGGTCCTCCAATAATAATGACTTGGTTGGTCCTCCAATAATAATGACTTGGTTGGTCCTCCAATAATAATGACTTGGTTCTCCAATAATAATGACTTGGTTGGTTCTCCAATAATAATGACTTGGTTGGTCCTCCAATAATAATGACTTGGTCCTCCAATAATAATGACTTGGTTGGTCCTCCAATAATAATGACTTGGTTGGTCCTCCAATAATAATGACTTGGTTGGTCCTCCAATAATAATGACTTGGTCCTCCAATAATAATGACTTGGTTGGTCCTCCAATAATAATGACTTGGTCCTCCAATAATAATGACTTGGTTGGTCCTCCAATAATAATGACTTGGTTGGTCCTCCAATAATAATGACTTGGTTGGTTCTCCAATAATAATGACTTGGGTTGGTTCTCCAATAATAATGACTTGTTGGTCCTCCAATAATAATGACTTGGTCCTCCAATAATAATGACTTGGTTGGTCCTCCAATAATAATGACTTGGTTGGTCCTCCAATAATAATGACTTTGGTTGGTTCTCCAATAATAATGACTTGGTTGGTCCTCCAATAATCATGACTTGGTTGGTCCTCCAATAATAATGACTTGGTTGGTCCTCCAATAATAATGACTTGGTTGGTTCCACTTCTGGCCCCTCGTGGTCGGTTTTGAAGGCATGCAGGTCAGAAGTCTGTCGCTCATGCTCATCTATGAATAGAAGCTGAGTGCTATAGACTATTCTATGTTATTCATTTAGGCTATCATTTTAATAACATTATAACAATCACCTAATTTGTGTTTGATATTATATTTACTTTGTTCTTCTTTTATATTTCACTGTTGAGAGGTAGCTGGCATGAAGCATTTCACTGCCCTGTTGAGAGGTAGCTGGCTAGAAGCATTTCACTACCCTGTTGAGAGATAGCTGGCAAGAAGCATTTCACTGCCCTGTTGAGAGGTAGCTGGCTAGAAGCATTTCACTGCCCTGTTGAGAGGTAGCTGGCTAGAAGCATTTCACTGCCCTGTTGAGAGGTAGCTGGCTAGAAGCATTTCACTGCCCTGTTGAGAGGTAGCTGGCTAGAAGCATTTCACTACACTGTTGAGAGGTAGTTGGCTAGAAGCATTTCACTGCCCTGTTGAGAGGTAGCTGGCTATCAGCATTTCACTGCCCTGTTGAGAGGTAGCTGGCTAGAAGCATTTCACTACCCTGTTGAGAGGTAGCTGGCTAGAAGCATTTCACTACACTGTTGAGAGGTAGTTGGCTAGAAGCATTTCACTGCCCTGTTGAGAGGTCGTTGGCTAGAAGCATTTCACTGCCCTGTTGAGAGGTAGCTGGCTAGAAGCATTTCACTGCCCTGTTGAGAGGTAGTTGGCTAGAAGCATTTCACTGCCCTGTTGAGAGGTAGCTGGCTAGAAGCATTTCACTGCCCTGTTGAGAGGTAGTTGGCTAGAACCATTTCACTGCCCTGTTGAGAGGTAGTTGGCTAGAACCATTTCACTGCCCTGTTGAGAGGTAGCTGGCTAGCAGCATTTCACTGCCCTGTTGAGAGGTAGCTGGCTAGAAGCATTTCACTGCCCTGTTGAGAGGTAGCTGGCTAGAAGCATTTCACTGCCCTGTTGAGAGGTAGCTGGCTAGAAGCATTTCACTGCCCTGTTGAGAGGTAGTTGGCTAGAACCATTTCACTGCCCTGTTGAGAGGTAGCTGGCTAGAAGCATTTCACTGCCCTGTTGAGAGGTAGCTGGCTAGAAGCATTTCACTGCCCTGTTGAGAGGTAGCTGGCTAGAAGCATTTCACTGCCCTGTTGAGAGGTAGCTGGCTAGAAGCATTTCACTGCCCTGTTGAGAGGTAGCTGGCTAGAACCATTTCACTGCCCTGTTGAGAGGTAGCTGGCTAGAAGCATTTCACTGCCCTGTTGAGAGGTAGTTGGCTAGAACCATTTCACTGCCCTGTTGAGAGGTAGCTGGCTAGAAGCATTTCACTGCCCTGTTGAGAGGTAGTTGGCTAGAACCATTTCACTGCCCTGTTGAGAGGTAGCTGGCTAGAAGCATTTCACTGCCCTGTTGAGAGGTAGCTGGCTAGAAGCATTTCACCTTTTGTTCCCTGTTTGTTGTATCTTGTGTTTGACATGAAAAACGTTGATTTCATGTACAAGATATATAAAATAGAAATATATATTTTAAGTGAACGATGATAATCAGTTTACACAGAATTATTGCATTTTATATTTCAAATGCTCCGGCCTCCTTTCTGATTAGATGTTATATATCGACCACACACACACACACACACACACACACACACACACACACACACACACACACACACACACACACACACACACACACACACACACACACACACACACACACACACACACACACACACACACCTTCGGCAGGCGTCACACACACACACACCTTCGGCAGGCGTCACCCTCCGCAGCGCAGAGGCAGGCACGCATTTTCTATAGGGTGGTGTGGTTCCATCATGGGCACCGGGCGGCTCGTGATTGACCAGTTTCTCTCCGGTACTGTCAACCAGCGGCGCGCCGGCGCCTCCCTTCCCATATAAGTGAACGGAATCTATTCATTCTTCACGCGGTGCTTGGTGAAGTGGAACCGACTGGTCCACGGGACGTTGACAGAATAAAATCTACTACTTTTGAAACATTTCTGTCGACCGTTTTCTTTTGGTAGTTTGGTTTTTACGTCGGTCATAGCCATCTTCATCGCCTACATATAATCTCCGGTATTTGGCAGCAGTGATTGTTTCTCTCTACCCGCGGTACGGGTGCGTTATTACCGAAATGAAGGCTACTACTCCCGTCCGCCCCCAGAAGGACACCTCAAGCAGCAGCGGCAACGAGCTTTCTTTACACTACCTCTCGGATCACAGCCTGAACATCGCCCGGTCTCGGTTGCAGGAAGAAGAGCAGCTGTGTCTGCAGGACGATATGAACCAGTGTTACAGTCGCCTCAAGCGCCTCGTACCCACCATACCGCAGGATAAGAAAGTCAGCAAAGTGGAGATCCTTCAGCACGTGATAGATTACATCTTGGACCTGCAGCTCGCGCTGGAGACGCACCCTTCTCTCCTGAAACAACAGACGGGGACCATGACGGGGACGTGCCCGCCGTCCCCAGCCTCTAACCGGACACCACTAACGGTTCTCAACACAGACCACCAGGTAAGAAGCAACGTAAATTCAACGTCTCTTCCACGTTGGTTCAACAATGAAATGACGTGGAAACGACGTTGATTCAACCAGTGTGCCCAGTGGGATGGTCCAGAACACTATATATAGAATGGGTGGTGTGTATCAGTGCCTTTGTCCTTTTTCAAGTCAGGAGACTCCTGTATTGTAGAATAACAAATGGCATTGTTTATGTTCTTGTGGAAAACATCATATTGG
>NW_026279515.1:0-2293 GCF_023373465.1 Oncorhynchus keta
GTAAATGCATTTACAACCATATTTTAATTTTGGGTTACCAGTTGCACAACATTACCGTGCATTTGCAATATGATTCTATAGTGAAAAAACATCACCTAATGGACATGATGAAATCAGCACAACAGTGATTGGAGAGTAACACAGCTATCATATGCAGGCCGTACTGTGTCATCGGACCAGTCAATTTCACATTCCTGCAGGATTTTTATAGCATGACAAGTCATTGATAGTACCTGCCCATTGAACCATATTACCAAATGCACAGTGACTTTAAAAGTGAAACATAAACAAATGGGCATGATGAAATCAACACAACAGGTGATGAAATAATACAACTATCACTGCTCAGCCATCCTGTGTTCATCAGACCAGTCAATTTGCATTTTTGAGCGCATGTCAAATTTCATATGGTAAATGCACATTGGAAACATATTGCAAATGCGCGCACTTGCAATATGATTCTATAGTGAAAAAACATCACTAATGGACATGATGAAATCAACACAACGAGTGATGGAAATGTACAACTATCACTGCTCGGCCATCCTGTGTCCATCAGACCAGTCAATTTTGCATTTTTGAGCATTTCAAATTTCATATGGTAAATGCACATTGAAACATATTGCAAATGCGCGCGCACTTGCAATATGATTCTATAGTGTAAAAAACATCACCTAATGGACATGATGAAATCAACACAACGAGTGATGGAAATGTACAACTATCACTGCCGGCCATCCTGTGTTCCATCAGCGAGCATTAATATCAGAATGACCGGTAAATGCATTTACAACCATATTTTATTTTGGGTTACCAGTTGCACAACAATGCGCGTGCATTTGCAATATGATTCTATAGTGTAAAACATCACCTAACGGAGATGATGAAATCACACAACAAGTGATGGAAATGTACAACTATCACTGCTCGGCCATCCTGTGTTCATCAGACCAGTCAATTTTGCATTTTTTGAGCAAGGTCAAATTTCATATGGTAAATGCACATTGAAACATATTGCAAATGCACGTGCACTTGCAATATGATTATATAGTGAAAAAACATCACAAAATGGACATGATGAAGTCAACACAGCGAAAGTGATGGAAAGGAACAACTATCACTGCCCGGCCATCCCGAGTTCATCAGGCCAGTCAATTTTGCATTTCTGCAGGATTTTGAGCATGTCAAATTTCTTACGTCATTTGGCCCACAAAAAAAATCCTTATGCACAATTAAAAAAATATATAAAAAAATATGATAATAAAATTGGACAAAAGTATATTCATACAGTTCTTACACATGTGTAATTGACAAAAAAATTGAAAGAATTTCAAAAAACGGTCCAGAAAGCACTTTTTAAGGGTGTGTGAAGTTTTTACAAAATTTTGACATTTTTTGACTTTTGACTTTTGACTTCCTATGAAATCATATTGGAATTGGACAAAACATATTCCTTATGCGCATAAAAAAAAAAAAAAAAATTATGATAATAAAATTGGACAAAAGTATATTCATACAGTTCTTACATGTGTAATTGACAAAAAATCGAAAGAATTTGAAAAACGGTCCAGAAAGCACTTTTTATGGGTGTGTGAAGTTTTTACAAAATTTTGACATTTTGACTTTTGACTTTTGACTTCCTATGAAATCATATTGGAATTGGACAAAACATATTCCTTATGCGCATGTAAAAAAAAAAAAAAAAATTATGATAATAAAATTGGACAAAAGTATATTCATACAGTTCTTACACATGTAATTGACAAAAAATCGAAAGAATTTAAAAACGGTCAAAGCACTTTTTATGGGTGTGTGAAGTTTTTACAAAATTTTGACATTTTGACTTTGACTTTTGACTTCCTATGAAATCATATTGGAATTGGACAAAACATATTCCTTATGCGCATATAAAAAAAAAATAAAAAAATTATGATAATAAAATTGGACAAAAGTATATTCATACAGTTCTTACACATGTGTAATTGACAAAAAAATCGAAAAATTTCGAAAAACGGTCCAAAGCACTTTTAAGGGGTGATAAGTTTTTGAAAAAAGTTCATTTTTCAAAATTTTACTTTGGACATTAATTTGGAGTTACATATCAATATGAAAAACCCGGTGGAGCGCATTTGCCCCTGTTGAATTTTTAAAGTGTTACAACTGGCAATTACCATATGGCATTGCAATACACTTTGGATGAATCAACGCCGGGTGGGTGGTATTGGCCAATGTGTATATGGTTTGTCGATGCCAATGACATGCCATTCATTTTTGTCCAATACAGGGGTATTCC
>NW_026279516.1:0-15000 GCF_023373465.1 Oncorhynchus keta
GTTTTGCTGTGATAAATACTGTGATATAATGTTTGTCCTTATCGCCCAGCTCTAGGCTAGAGCTGCCTCTTTCAACGAGACAGTAACCTGGACGCTAATAAAATACCGCCCAGTTTTGCTGTGATAAATACTGTGATATAATGTTTGTCCATATCGCCCAGCCCTAGGCTAGAGCTGCCTCTTTCAACGAGACAGTAACCTGGACGCTAATAAAATACCGCCCAGTTTTGCTGTGATAAATACTGTGATATAATGTTTGTCCTTATCGCCCAGCCCTAGGCTAGAGCTGCCTCTTTCAACGAGACAGTAACCTGGACGCTAATAAAATACCGCCCAGTTTTGCTGTGATAAATACTGTGATATAATGTTTGTCCATATCGTCCAGCCCTAGGCTAGAGCTGCCTCTTTCAACGAGACAGTAACCTGGACGCTAATAAAATACCGCCCAGTTTTGCTGTGATAAATACTGTGATATAATGTTTGTCCATATCGCCCAGCCCTAGGCAGCTGCCTCTTTAGACAGTAACCTGGACGCTAATAAAATACCGCCCAGTTTTTGCCTGTGATATAATGTTTGTCGCCATCGCCCAGCCCTAGGCTAGAGCTGCCTCTTTCAACGAGACAGTAACCTGGACGCTAATAAAATACCGCCCAGTTTTGCTGTGATAAATACTGTGATATAATGTTTGTCCATATCGCCCAGCCTAGGCTAGAGCTGCCTCTTTCAACGAGACAGTAACCTGGACGCTAATAAAATACCGCCCAGTTTTGCTGTGATAAATACTGTGATATGTTTGTCCATATCGCCCAGCCCTAGAGGCTAGAGCTGCCTCTTTCAGAACGAGACAGTAACCTGGACGCTAATAAAATACCGCCCAGTTTTGCTGTGATAAATACTGTGATATAATGTTTGTCCTTATCGCCCAGCCCTAGGCTAGAGCTGCCTCTTTCAACGAGACAGTAACCTGGACGCTAATAAAATACCGCCCAGTTTTGCTGTGATAAATACTGTGATATAATGTTTGTCCTTATCGCCCAGCCCAAGGCTAGAGCTGCCTCTTTCAACGAGACAGTAACCTGGACGCTAATAAAATAACGCCCAGTTTTGCTGTAATACAGTAATACAGTATGTCTGTCATGTCTGTCATGTCTGTCCTGTCTGCCCTGTCTTCCCTGTCTGTCCTGTCTTCCCTGTCCTGTCTTCCCTGTCTGTCTGTCCTGTCTTCCCTGTCGGTCTGTCCTGTCTTCCCTGTCTGTCTTCCCTGTCGGTCTGTCCTGTCTTCCCTGTCGGTCTGTCCTGTCTTCCCTGTCGGTCTGTCCTGTCTTCCCTGTCGGTCTGTCCTGTCTTCCCTGTCGGTCTGTCCTGTCTTCCCTGTCGGTCTGTCCTGTCTTCCCTGTCGGTCTGTCCTGTCTTCCCTGTCGGTCTGTCCTGTCTTCCCTGTCTGTATGTCCTGTCTTCCCTGTCTGTATGTCCTGTCTTCCCTGTCTGTATGTCCTGTCTGTCCTGTCTGTATGTCCTGTCTGTCCTGTCTTCCCTGTCTGTCTGTCCTGTCTTCCCTGTCTGTCTGTCCTGTCTGTCTGTCCTGTCTTCCCTGTCTGTCTGTCCTGTCTGTCCTGTCTTCCCTGTCTGTCTGTCCTGTCTTCCCTGTCGGTCTGTCCTGTCTTCCCTGTCTGTATGTCCTGTCTTCCCTGTCTGTATGTCCTGTCTTCCCTGTCTGTATGTCCTGTCTGTCCTGTCTTCACTGTCTGTCTGTCCTGTCTTCCCTGTCTGTCTGTCCTGTCTTCCCTGTCTGTCTGTCCTGTCTTCCCTGTCTGTCTGTCCTGTCTGTCCTGTCTGTCCTGTCTTCCCTGTCTGTCTGTCCTGTCTTGTCTGTCTGTATGTCCTGTCTGTCTGTATGTCCTGTCTGTCTGTCTGTCTGTCCTGTCTTCCCTATCTGTCTGTCTGTCTGTCTGTCTGTCCTGTCTGTCTGTATGTCCTGTCTGTCCTGTCTGTCTGTATGTCCTGTCTGTCCTGTCTGTATGTCCTGTCTGTCTGTCTGTCTGTCTGTATGTCCTGTCTCTGTCTGTCTGTCCTGTCTGTCTGTATGTCCTGTCCTGTCTGTCTGTATGTCCTGTCCTGTCTGTCCTGTCTGTATGTCCTGTCCGTCCGTCCGTCCTGTTGCTCCTCTTTATACACTGAGTCTGGTTGCTATAATACGATAATAAAGGCGGATGAATATAGTAGTTTGATTTAAACGTTCACTTGCTTTGCAAGAATATCGATTTCCCTAACAATCCTGAAATCAGGCGACCTGAGGGGACGTCGATAAAGGCAGAACATCGGCAATCAATTTAAGTTATACCACAGCGCCAATGTTATTTATGTAAAGCATATTTTATTCTGAATTCAGACATATAAAGTTTCTATGTGGGAACTATTTTTAATTCTTTGTTTTCCAAACTTTTGTCACAAAACAAAACAAAAAGGGATCTCCGGCTGCTCGAGCTACAGCCCAGATACAATAGACTGCTGTAACTCTGAAGGCGTTTACATAATCATTACAGAGATGGCTCAGAGAACCAGGTGTTTTAATGTTTACGTCCAGTGTCACCTTACGCAGATTCAGATGTACCACAGTAAGGTGTTTTCATAATGCTCTGCCTACTGCTAGCCTCAGTTTAACCTCTAATGATTAGTAACCGTAGTAACCGAGGCCTAAGCTGATCAAATGTCTGGTTTGTATGCTGAACAATAGTATATATATTATACTATACTGAACAATAGTATTGGTCACATACACATGGTTAGCAGATGTTATTGGTCACATGGTTAGCAGATGTTATTGGTCACATGGTTAACAGATGTTATTGGTCACATGGTTAACAGATGTTATTGGTCACATGGTTAGCAGATGTTATTGGTCACATGGTTAACAGATGTTATTGGTCACATGGTTAACAGATGTTATTGGTCACATGGTTAGCAGATGTTATTGGTCACATGGTTAACAGATGTTATTGGTCACATGGTTAACAGATGTTATTGGTCACATGGTTAACAGATGTTATTGGTCACATGGTTAGCAGATGTTATTGGTCACATGGTTAACAGATGTTATTGGTCACATGGTTAGCAGATGTTATTGGTCACATGGTTAACAGATGTTATTGGTCACATGGTTAACAGATGTTATTGGTCACATGGTTAGCAGATGTTATTGGTCACATGGTTAACAGATGTTATTGGTCACATGGTTAACAGATGTTATTGGTCACATGGTTAACAGATGTTATTGGTCACATGGTTAGCAGATGTTATTGGTCACATGGTTAGCAGATGTTATTGGTCACATGGTTAACAGATGTTATTGGTCACATGGTTAGCAGATGTTATTGGTCACATACACATGGTTAACAGATGTTATTGGTCACATGGTTAGCAGATGTTATTGGTCACATACACATGGTTAGCAGATGTTATTGGTCACATGGTTAGCAGATGTTATTGGTCACATACACATGGTTAGCAGATGTTATTGGTCACATGGTTAGCAGATGTTATTGGTCACATACACATGGTTAGCAGATGTTATTGGTCACATACACATGGTTAGCAGATGTTATTGGTCACATACACATGGTTAGCAGATGTTATTGGTCACATACACGTGGTTAGCAGATGTTATTGGTCACATACACATGGTTAGCAGATGTTATTGGTCACATACACATGGTTAGCAGATGTTATTGGTCACATACACATGGTTAGCAGATGTTATTGGTCACATACACGTGGTTAGCAGATGTTATTGGTCACATACACGTGGTTAGCAGATGTTATTGGTCACATACACATGGTTAGCAGATGTTATTGGTCACATACACATGGTTAGCAGATGTTATTGGTCACATGGTTAGTAGATGTTATTGGTCACATACACATGGTTAGCAGATGTTATTGGTCACATACACATGGTTAGCAGATGTTATTGGTCACATGGTTAGCAGATGTTATTGGTCACATACACATGGTTAGCAGATGTTATTGGTCACATGGTTAGCAGATGTTATTGGTCACATCACATACACGTGGTTAGCAGATGTTATTGGTCACATACACATGGTTAGCAGATGTTATTGGTCACATGGTTAACAGATGTTATTGGTCACATGGTTAGCTGATGTTATTGGTCACATGCACATGGTTAGCAGATGTTATTGGTCACATGGTTCGCAGATGTTATTGGTCACATACACATGGTTAACAGATGTTATTGGTCACATGGTTAGCAGATGTTATTGGTCACATACACATGGTTAACAGATGTTATTGGTCACATGGTTAGCAGATGTTATTGGTCACATACACATGGTTAGCAGATGTTATTGGTCACATGGTTAGCAGATGTTATTGGTTACATACACATGGTTAGCAGATGTTATTGGCCACATGGTTAACAGATGTTATTGGTTACATACACATGGTTAGCAGATGTTATTGGCCACATGGTTAACATATGTTATTGGTTACATACACATGGTTAGCAGATGTTATTGGCCACATGGTTAACATATGTTATTGGTTACATACACATGGTTAGCAGATGTTATTGGCCACATGGTTAACAGATGTTATTGGTCACATGGTTAGCAGATGTTGTGGTCACATGCACATGGTTAGTAGATGTTATTGGTCGCATGGTTAGCAGATGTTATTGGTTACATACACATGGTTAACAGATGTTATTGGTCACATGGTTAGCAGATGTTATTGGTCACATGGTTAACAGATGTTATTGGTCACATGGTTAGCAGATGTTATTGGCCACATGGTTAACAGATGTTATTGGTCACATACACATGGTTAACAGATGTTATTGGTCACATGGTTAACATATGTTATTGGTTACATACACATGGTTAGCAGATGTTATTGGCCACATGGTTAACATATGTTATTGGTTACATACACATGGTTAGCAGATGTTATTGGCCACATGGTTAACAGATGTTATTGGTCACATGGTTAGCAGATGTTATTGGTTACATACACATGGTTAACAGATGTTATTGGTCACATGGTTAACAGATGTTATTGGTCAGATGGTTAACAGATGTTATTTGTCACATACAAATGGTTAGCAGTTGTTATTGGTTACATACACATGGTTAACAGATGTTATTGGTCACATGGTTAGCAGATGTTATTGGTCACATACACATGGTTAACAGATGTTATTGGTCACATGGTTAACAGATGTTATTGGTCACATGGTTAGCAGATGTTATTGGTCACATACACATGGTTAGCAGATGTTATTGGTCACATACACATGGTTAACAGATGTTATTGGTCACATGGTTAACAGATGTTATTGGTCACATGGTTAGCAGATGTTATTGGTCACATGGTTAGCAGATGGTATTGGTCACATGGTTAGCAGATGTTATTGGTCACATAGATGTTATTGGTCACATGGTTAGCAGATGGTATTGGTCACATGGTTAGCAGATGTTATTGGTCACATACACATGGTTAACAGATGTTATTGGTCACATGGTTAGCAGATGTTATTGGTCACATAGATGTTATTGGTCACATGGTTAGCAGATGGTATTGGTCACATGGTTAACAGATGTTATTGGTCACATGGGCGCGTTCTTCACAACACTGTCTGTGTGGGTGGACCATTTAATTTAGTCAGTGATGTACGCTGAGGAACTTGAAGCTTTCCACCTTCTCCACTTCGATCCCGTCAACGTGGGTAGGAGGGGTGCTCCCTCTGCTGTTTCCATCCACCAGACAGGTGTGGCAGATCAAGAAGCTGATTAAACAGCATGATCATTACACTTTGTGTGCTGGGGACAATAATAAAAGGCCACTTTTCAAGTGTGCAGTTTTGTCACACAACACAATAATAACTAATCGCTCAAGTCAAGTGTACCAAGTTTTGAGGGAGTGTGCAATTGGCTGACTGCAACGATGTCCACCATTACTGTTGATTGATCATATCTCGACCATATGCTGCCAACCGCTTAACCGGCCTCATGTGTAACCACGCCAACCCAGGACATCCACATCCGGGCTTCTTCACCTGTGGGATTGTCTGGGGGGGAGTGGGAGGGGGGAGTATTTATTTCTGTAATGAAGCCAGTTTGTGGGGAAAAACTCATTCTGATTGGCTAGGCTCCCCAGTGGGTGGGCCTATGGCCTGGCTGCCAGGTGGGTGGGCCTATGGCCTGGCTGCCAGGTGGGTGGGCCTATGGCCTGGCTCCCCAGTGGGTGGGCCTATGGCCTGGCTCCCCAGTGGGTGGGCCTATGGGCTGGCTCCCCAGTGGGTGGGCCTATGGGCTGGCTCCCAGTGGGTGGGCCTATGGGCTGGCTGCCAGGTGGGTGGGCCTATGGCCTGGCTGCCAGGTGGGTGGGCCTATGGCCTGGCTGCCAGGTGGGTGGGCTTATGGCCTCTCAGGCCCACCCATGACTTCACCCCTTCTCATTCTAAACCTCTTGTCTCTCTCAGAGTGAAGATGTGTATGGGTCGTATGACGCCGTACCTCAGGAGCAGTTTGCTGAGGTTCTACTGCGGACTGGGAAGCTGACTGAGACCAAGACAGAGGGACAGACCCTGTTCCCTGCCACAGAGGGTAATGCACAACACACACTTGGGGGAGGGAGGGAGAGAAAAACACCACTGTAAACTCAACCCATATTTTGTTTTATTTTCCCTTGTGTACTTTAACTATTTGCACATCGTTACAACACTGTATATAGACATAATATGACATTTGAAATGTTTATTATTTTGGTACTTTTGTGAGTGTAATGTTCACTGTTAATTTGTCATGTTTATTTACATTTTGTTTATATATTTCACTTGCTTTGGTAATGTTAACATGTGTTTCCCGTGCCAATAAAGCCCGAGAGGAGGGAGGGACTGTTCTAGTACCCTCGCCAATTAATTGATATATATGTTGAAGAGGGTGGGGCTTAAGCTGCATCCCTGTCTCACCCCACAGCCTTGTGGGAAGAAATGTGTGTTTTGCCTATTTTAACCGCACACTTGTTGTTTGTGTACATGGATGTTATAATGTTGTTTTCCCACCTCTTTCCACTTTCCATCAGTTTGTTTAGCCCATAACCCTTGTGCCAAATTGAGCTGAAAGCTTTTTTTTAAATCAACAAAGCATGAGAAGACTTTGTCTGTGTTTTGGTTTGTTTGTCAATTAGGGTTATGCAGGGTGAATGTGTGGTCTGTTGTACGGTAAAAAGCCAATTTGACATTTGTTCAGTACATTGTTTTTCGCTGAGGAAACGGGACAAGTCTGCTGTTATTGATAATGCAGAGGATCTTCCTAAGGTTGCTGTTGACCCATATCCCCCAGTAGTTATCGGGGTCACATTTGGTTCCAAATATGGAAGAAGATGCCAGAGCTGAGGATGATGTTGAAGAGTTTAAGTATAGCCAATTGGAATTTGTGGTCTGTGTATTTTATCATTTCATTGAGGATACCATCAACACCACAGGCCTTTTTGGGTTGGAGGGTTTGTATTTTGTCCTGTAGCTCATTCAAGGGAATTGGAGAATCCAGTGGGTTCTGGAATCCAGTGGGTTCTGGAATCCAGTGGGTTCTGGAATCCAGTGGGTTCTGGAATCCAGTGGGTTCTGGTAGACTTTAATAGTTGATTCTAAGATTTTGTTGTTGATTTTGTATATATTTTTGCAATTCATTCTTTGTCATAGGGCTAAAAGGAGAAGTGGTTTACCCAAACATCTCCGTTTTACGTCATTATTTGTTGTTTGTTTCGAGTTTCCCAATTTTCCCAGAAATGGTTAGATTCTATGGTTTCTACTGAGCTGAGTTCCTTCTTTTTCCCTAGTTTATTTCTGTATTGATTTAGTGATTCTCCATAGTGAGTAGACTGAGTTTTTAGATTTGATAGGGAAGCTGAGAGGTCAAATATACTGTTTAGATGTTCTACCTTCACTATTACAGTGAAACCTCTAGGACATTGTCTAGAAGGGATTGAATTTGTTGTTGCCTAATTGTTTTTTGGTAGGTTTCCACACTACTCTCCTTCCATCTATAACATTTCTTATTATTACTCATTTACTTTGGCTTTAATGCCTCATGATTGAGTAATGCTCTTTTCAAATAGACTGATGTTGCTTATGTTGTCGTAGTTGTGCCTTGGAGGGGCATATGGGGGAGGGGATGCTGTCACCTCCAGGTATGTGTTTGTCCCCCTGTGTGCTGAGGGTGTCAGGTTCTTGTCCAGTTCTGGCATTTAGGTCGCCACAGACTAGTACATGTCCCTGGGCCTGGAAATGATTGATCTCCCCCTCCAGGATGGAGAAGCTGTCTTCATTAAAGTGTGGGGATTCTAGTGGGGGGGATATAGGGGATTCTAGTGGGGGGGATATAGGGGATTCTAGTGGGGGGGATATAGGGGATTCTAGTGGGGGGGATATAGGGGATTCTAGTGGGGGGGATATAGGGGATTCTAGTGGGGGATATAGGGGATTCTAGTGGGGGGATATAGGGATTCTAGTGGGGGATATAGGGGATTCTAGTGGGGGGGATATAGGGGATTCTAGTGGGGGATATAGGGGATTCTGCTGGGGGGGATATAGGGGATTCTACTGGGGGGGGGATATAGGGGATTCTAGTGGGGGGATATAGGGGATTCTAGTGGGGGGATATAGGGGATTCTAGTGGGGGGATATAGGGGATTCTAGTGGGGGGATATAGGGGATTCTAGTGGGGGGATATAGGGGATTCTAGTGGGGGGATATAGGGGATTCTAGTGGGGGGATATAGGGGATTCTAGTGGGGGGATATAGGGGATTCTAGTGGGGGGGATATAGGGGATTCTAGTGGGGGGGATATAGGGGATTCTAGTGGGGGGATATAGGGGATTCTAGTGGGGGGGATATAGGGGATTCTAGTGGGGGATATAGGGGATTCTAGTGGGGGGGATATAGGTAGCACACAGGATACAGCAGGATTCTAGTGGGGGGGATATAGGGGATTCTAGTGGGGATATAGGTAGCACACAGGAGACAGCAGGATTCTAGTGGGGGATATAGGGGATTCTAGGGGGGGATATAGGGGATTCTAGTGGGGGGATATAGGTAGCACACAGGAGGACATCATTTACATTCAAACGGCTCTCCTGTAAAGTCGTGACTTGCGACATACGCCTAGTTTCCTGAATCGGGTAACATATCTTGCTGTCTGATATGGGGGAGGCTTAGAGTCCCTCCTCCTCTCTCTTGGTAGAGTTCAGTTTTAGTCCCTCCTCCTCTCTCTTGGTAGAGTTCAGCTTTAGTCCCTCCTCCTCTCTCTTGGTAGAGTTCAGCTTAGAGTCCCTCCTCCTCTCTCTTGGTAGAGTTCAGCTTTAGTCCCTCCTCTCTCTTGGTAGAGTTCAGCTTTAGTCCCTTAGTCCCTCCTCCTCTCTCTTGGTAGAGTTCAGCTTTAGTCCCTCCTCTCTCTTGGTAGAGTTCAGCTTTGCTCTCTCGCTGTCTCACTCTCTTCTCCTCTCTTCTCCTCGCTCTCTCTGGTTCTTTTGTTCTCTCTTGTTCTCTCGCTCTCTCTCTCGTTCTCTCTCTCGTTCTCGCTCTCTCGTTCTCGCTCTCTCTCTCTCGCTCGTTCTCTCGCTCTCGATCTCTCGCCCTATCACATAGTGCTTGAGGTACTTTAAACACTTAATTTTGGAAATTCAAGTACTGGATTATCTTGAAAACCAGACATTATCTCAAGTTGGTACTTCACAAGTACTCGATTTATAATGAGGAGAACAGAAAACGATCGAATATGTTCATATGAAAAATGTATTGGTCTTGAAAATTAATTTCCAAGCAGACGACTGAGTTGTATTTCCCGAAGTGTTTCGCTCTCTTGTTGTCGCTCATTCTACCCACAATACCACTCAGTCAGGCAGGTACAGAACTGACTGATTAGATGCCACCAAAGGTTACATTGGGAGCTGAAATGCCGGGCAAATGTGGATCCTGTCTGGCAAGATGTTGATGTTTATGAATGGGTTTGCCAGACCCAACCAGGGATGTAGTGGAAAGGAAATGGCGTTTACTCACTGTTTTATTTTGTTAATGATAGTTTAGCCACTAATTATTGCATTCCCGGTGTTCATCTCTCCCTTGATGGTAGAGTTCAGCTTTAGTCCATCCTCCTCCCCTCTCTCTCTTGATGGTAGAGTTCAGCTTTAGTCCCTCCCTCCTCCCCTCTCTCTCTCTTGATGGTAGAGTTCAGCTTTAGTCCCTCCTCTCTCTCTCTTGATGGTAGAGTTCAGTTTTAGTCCCTCCTCCTCTCTCTCTCTTGATGGTAGAGTTCAGCTTTAGTCCCTCCTCCTCCTCTCTCTTGATGGTTGAGTTCAGCTTTAGTCCCTCCTCTCTCTCTCTTGATGGTAGAGTTCAGCTCTAGTCCCTCCTCCTCCTCTCTCTTGATGGTAGAGTTCAGCTTTCGTCCCTCCTCCTCTCTCTTGATGGTAGAGTTCAGCTTTCGTCCCTCCTCCTCTCTCTCTTGATGGTAGAGTTCAGCTTTAGTCCATCCTCCTCCCCTCTCTCTCTCTCTTGATGGTAGAGTTCAGCTTTAGTCCCTCCTCTCTCTCTCTTGATGGTAGAGTTCAGCTTTAGTCCCTCCTCCTCCTCCCCTCTCTCTCTCTTGATGGTAGAGTTCAGCTTTAGTCCCTCCTCTCTCTCTTGATGGTAGAGTTCAGTTTTAGTCCCTCCTCCTCTCTCTCTCTTGATGGTAGAGTTCAGCTTTAGTCCCTCCCTCCTCTCTTGATGGTGGAGTTCAGCTTTAGTCCCTCCTCTCTCTCTTGATGGAAGAGTTCAGCTTTAGTCCCTCTTCTCTCTCTTGATGGTGGAGTTCAGCTTTAGTCCCTCCTCCTCTCTCTCTCTCTCTCTCTTGATGGTAGAGTTCAGCTTTAGTCCCTCCTCTCTCTCTTGATGGTGGAGTTCAGCTGTAGTCCCTCCTCTCTCTCTCTCTTGATGGTAGAGTTCAGCTTTAGTCCCTCCTCCTCTCTCTCTTGATGGTGGAGTTCAGCTTTAGTCCCTCCTCTCTCTCTTGATGGTGGAGTTCAGCTTTAGTCCCTCTCTCCCTTGATGGTAGAGTTCAGCTTTAGTCCCTCTTCCTCATCTCTCTCTTGATGGTAGAGTTCAGCTTTAGTCCCTCTTCCTCTCTCTCTTGATGGTAGAGTTCAGCTTTAGTCCCTCTTCCTCTCTCTTGATGGTAGAGTTCAGCTTTAGTCCCTCCTCTCTCTTGATGGTAGAGTTCAGCTTTAGTCCCTCCTCTCTCTCTCGATGGTAGAGTTCAGCTTTAGTCCCTCCTCCTCTCTCTTGATGGTAGAGTTCAGATTTAGTCCCTCCTCTCTCTCTCTCTCGATGGTAGAGTTCAGGTTTAGTCCCTCCTCCTCTCTCTTGATGGTAGAGTTCAGCTTTAGTCCCTCCTCTCTCTCTCTTGATGGTAGAGTTCAGCTTTAGTCCCTCCTCTCTCTCTCTTGATGGTAGAGTTCAGATTTAGTCCCTCCTCTCTCTCTTGATGGTAGAGTTCAGCTTTAGTCCCTCCTCCTCCCTCCTCTCTCTCTTGATGGTAGAGTTCAGCTTTAGTCCCTCCTCCTCCCCTCTCTCTCTTGATGGTAGAGTTCAGCTTTAGTCCCTCCTCCTCCCTCCTCTCTCTCTTGATGGTAGAGTTCAGCTTTAGTCCCTCCTCCTCCCCCTCTCTCTCTTGATGGTAGAGTTCAGCTTTAGTCCCTCCTCCTCCCTCCTCTCTCTCTTGATGGTAGAGTTCAGCTTTAGTCCCTCCTCCTCCCCCTCTCTCTCTTGATGGTAGAGTTCAGCTTTAGTCCCTCCTCCTCCCTCCTCTCTCTTGATGGTAGAGTTCAGCTTTAGTCCCTCCTCCTCCCTCCTCTCTCTCTTGATGGTAGAGTTCAGCTTTAGTCCCTCCTCCTCCCCCTCTCTCTCTTGATGGTAGAGTTCAGCTTTAGTCCCTCCTCTCTCTCCCTCTTGATGGTAGAGTTCAGCTTTAGTCCCTCCTCTCTCTCCCTCTCGATGGTAGAGTTCAGCTTTAGTCCCTCCTCCTCCCCCTCTCTCTCTTGATGGTAGAGTTCAGCTTTAGTCCCTCCTCTCTCTCTCTCGATGGTAGAGTTCAGATTTAGTCCCTCCTCTCTCTCTTGATGGTAGAGTTCAGCTTTAGTCCCTCCTCCTCCCCCTCTCTCTCTTGATGGTAGAGTTCAGCTTTAGTCCCTCCTCTCTCTCCCTCTCGATGGTAGAGTTCAGCTTTAGTCCCTCCTCTCTCTCCCCCTCTCTCTTGATGGTAGAGTTCAGCTTTAGTCCCTCCTCTCTCTCCCTCTCTCCTTCCCCGCTCCCCTCTCCTCCACACTCTCTCTCAATTAAATGTCAGTTGTAAGGTCTTTACATGGGAAACATGAAATGTTAACATTTCCAAAGCAAGTGAAGTCCACTCTTTCTCAGTTCAATTCAAGGGTCTTTATTATGCATGGGAAACATGTGTTACCGTGTCCTGTCTCTCTCTCTCTCTCAGTACTGCTGCAGCTGGCCAGTGATGCCTTTCCCAGAGACATGACCCTGGCTCTGGCCTATCTCCCTGGCTCTGCCGCAGGTAACACACACGCTCTGCTCTCTGATTGGTCAGTTACATTCATCCGTATGCTGACCTCTTTTCACCTGTATACTCCACACTGGTACCCCCAGGTCCTGGATGCTAACAGGTGTTTTGAGAAGCAGTCCCACTCGGCCCTGTCCCTGCAGCTAGCAGCCTACTACTATAGTCTACAGATCTACAACTACCTGGTCCCATGCCTCAAGGCCAGCACACACACTCTCTACAGGGTGAGTACACGGTGTGTTTGAGGTGTGTTTGAGGTGTGTTTGAAGTGTGTTTGAAGTGTGTTTGAAGTGTGTTTGAGGTGTGTTTGAGGTGTGTTTGAGGTGTGTGTAGTTCAGCCTACTACTATAGCCATAGGTGTGGTGTCTAATATTAGAGCTAAGCTTCCCAAACGGTCCATAAAACGGACCTACAGGGTTCTACGTTGTTGATAGTGTCGCATGAAACGGACCTACGGGGTTCTACGTTGTTGATAGTGTCGTGTGAAACGGACCTACGGGGTTCTACGTTGTTGATAGTGTCGTATGAAACGGACCTACGGGGTTCTACGTTGTTGATAGTGTCGTGTGAAACGGACCTCGGGGTTCTACGTTGTTGATAGTGTCGTGTGAAACGGACCTACGGGTTCTACGTTGTTGATAGTGTCGTATGAAACGGACCTACGGGGTTCTACGTTGTTGATAGTGTCGTGTGAAACGGACCTACGGGGTTCTACGTTGTTGATAGTGTCGTGTGAAACGGGACCTACGAGGTTCTACGTTGTTGATAGTGTCGTATGAAACGGACCTACGGGGTTCTACGTTGTTGATAGTGTCGTGTGAAACAGACCTACGGGGTTCTACGTTGTTGATAGTGTCGTGTGAAACGGACCTACGGGGTTCACGTTGTTGATAGTGTCGTGTGAAACAGACCTACGGGGTTCTACGTTGTTGATAGTGTCGTGTGAAACGGACCTACGAGGTTCTACGTTGTTGATAGTGTCGTATGAAACGGACCCACGGGTTCTACGTTGTTGATAGTGTCGTAGAAACGGACCTACGGGGTTCTACGTTGTTGATAGTGTCGTATGAAACGGACTCTCGTGGTTCTACGTTGTTGATAGTGTCGTGTGAAACGGACCCACGGGGTTCTACGTTGTTGATAGTGTCGTGTGAAACGGACCTACGGGTTCTACGTTGTTGATAGTGTCGTATGAAACGGACCTACGGGTTCTACGTTGTTGATAGTGTCGTGTGAAACGGACCTACGGGGTTCTACGTTGTTGATAGTGTCGTATGAAACGGACCTACGGGGTTCTACGTTGTTGATAGTGTCGTGTGAAACGGACCTACGGGGTTCTACGTTGTTGATAGTGTCGTGTGAAACGGACCTACGAGGTTCTCGTTGTTGATGGTGTCGTATGAAACGGACCTACGGGGTTCTCGTTGTTGATAGTGTCGTATGAAACGGACCTACGGGGTTCTACGTTGTTGATAGTGTCGTGTGAAACGGACTCTACGGGGTTCTACGTTGTTGATAGTGTCGTATGAAACGGACCTACGGGGTTCTACGTTGTTGATAGTGTCGTGTGAAACGGACCACGGGGTTCTACGTTGTTGATAGTGTCGTGTGAAACGGACCTACGGGGTTCTACGTTGTTGATAGTGTCGTGTGAAACGGACCTACGGGGGTTCTACGTTGTTGATAGTGATAGCTGCAGGCAGAACAGTTGAAACTGGAGCAGCAGCACGGCCAGGTGGACTGGGGACAGCTAGGAGTCATCAGGTCAGGTAGTCCTGAGGGATGGTCCTAGGGCTCAGGTCAGTTGAAACTGGAGCAGCAGCACGGCCAGGTGGACTGGGGACAGCTAGGAGTCATCAGGTCAGGTAGTCCTCAGGTCCTGAAGAGATAATTATTAAATTCACACAGAACACCGGATAGGACAGGAGAAGTACTCAGATATAACAAACTGACCCTAGCCCCCCGACACATAAACTACTGCAGCATAAATACTGGAGGCTGAGACAGGAGGGGACGGGAGATACTGTGGCCCCATCCGAGGACACCCCCGGACAGGGCCAAACAGGAAGGATATAACCCCACCCACTTTGCCAAAGCACCGCCCCCACACCACTAGAGGGATATCTTCAACCATCAACTTACCATCCTGAGACAAGGCCGAGTATAGCCCACAAAGATCTCACCACGGCACAACCTAAGGTGGGCCGCCAACCCAGACAGGAAGATCACATCAGTGAATCAACCCACTCAGGTGACGCACCTCCTAGGGACGGCATGGAAGAGCACCAGTAAGCCAGTGACTCAGCCCCTGTAATAGGGTTAGAGGCAGAGAATCCCAGTGGAAAGAGGGAACCGGCCAGGCAGAGACAGCAA
>NW_026279518.1:0-2855 GCF_023373465.1 Oncorhynchus keta
ATGTGATGGTGACTGGCATATACAGGGTCAGTGATGGTGACTGGGATATACAGGGTCAGTGATGTGATGTTGACTGACTTATACAGGGTCAGTGATGTGATGGTGACTGGCACTTTGGGATCAGTGGTCAGTGATGGTGACTGGACATATACAGGGTCAGTGATGGTGACTGGGCATATACAGGGTCAGTGATGGTGACTGGCATATACAGGGTCAGTGATGGTGACTGGCATATACAGGGTCAGTGATGGTGACTGACATATACAGGGTCAGTGATGGTGACTGACATATACAGGGTCAGTGATGTGATGGTGACTGACATATACAGGGTCAGTGATGGTGACTGGCATATACAGGGTCAGTGATGGTGACTGGCATATACAGGGTCAGTGATGGTGACTGGCATATACAGGGTCAGTGATGGTGACTGGCATATACAGGATCAGTGATGGTGACTGACATATACAGGGTCAGTGATGGTGACTGACATATACAGGGTCAGTGATGGTGACTGGCATATACAGGGTCAGTGATGGTGACTGACATATACAGGGTCAGTGATGGTGACTGACATATACAGGGTCAGTGATGGTGACTGACATATACAGGGTCAGTGATGGTGACTGACATATACAGGGTCAGTGATGGTGACTGGCATATACAGGGTCAGTGATGGTGACTGGCATATACAGGGTCAGTGATGGTGACTGGCATATACAGGGTCAGTGATGGTGACTGGCATATACAGGGTCAGTGATGGTGACTGGCATATACAGGGTCAGTGATGGTGACTGACATATACAGGGTCAGTGATGGTGACTGACATATACAGGGTCAGTGATGGTGACTGACATATACAGGGTCAGTGATGGTGACTGACATATACAGGGTCAGTGATGGTGACTGACATATACAGGGTCAGTGATGGTGACTGGCATATACAGGGTCAGTGATGGTGACTGACATATACAGGGTCAGTGATGGTGACTGGCATATACAGGGTCAGTGATGGTGACTGGCATATACAGGATCAGTGATGTGATGGTGACTGGCATATACAGGATCAGTGATGTGATGGTGACTGGCATATACAGGGTCAGTGATGGTGACTGGGATATACAGGGTCAGTGATGGTGACTGGCATATACAGGGTCAGTGATGGTGACTGGCATATACAGGGTCAGTGATGGTGACTGACATATACAGGGTCAGTGATGGTGACTGACATATACAGGGTCAGTGATGGTGACTGACATATACAGGGTCAGTGATGGTGACTGGCATATACAGGGTCAGTGATGGTGACTGGCATATACAGGGTCAGTGATGGTGACTGGCATATACAGGGTCAGTGATGTGATGGTGACTGACATATACAGGGTCAGTGATGGTGACTGACATATACAGGGTCAGTGATGGTGACTGACATATACAGGGTCAGTGATGGTGACTGACATATACAGGGTCAGTGATGGTGACTGACATATACAGGGTCAGTGATGGTGACTGACATATACAGGGTCAGTGATGGTGACTGACATATACAGGGTCAGTGATGGTGACTGACATATACAGGGTCAGTGATGGTGACTGGCATATACAGGGTCAGTGATGGTGACTGGCATATACAGGGTCAGTGATGGTGACTGGCATATACAGGGTCAGTGATGGTGACTGGCATATACAGGATCAGTGATGTTATGGTGACTGGCATATACAGGATCAGTGATGTGATGGTGACTGGCATATACAGGGTCAGTGATGGTGACTGGCATATACAGGGTCAGTGATGGTGACTGGCATATACAGGGTCAGTGATGGTGACTGGCATATACAGGGTCAGTGATGGTGACTGACATATACAGGGTCAGTGATGGTGACTGACATATACAGGGTCAGTGATGGTGACTGACATATACAGGGTCAGTGATGGTGACTGGCATATACAGGGTCAGTGATGGTGACTGGCATATACAGGGTCAGTGATGGTGACTGGCATATACAGGGTCAGTGATGTGATGGTGACTGACATATACAGGGTCAGTGATGTGATGGTGACTGACATATACAGGGTCAGTGATGGTGACTGACATATACAGGGTCAGTGATGGTGACTGACATATACAGGGTCAGTGATGGTGACTGACATATACAGGGTCAGTGATGGTGACTGACATATACAGGGTCAGTGATGGTGACTGACATATACAGGGTCAGTGATGGTGACTGGCATATACAGGGTCAGTGATGGTGACTGGCATATACAGGATCAGTGATGGATGGTGACTGGCATATACAGGATCAGTGATGTGATGGTGACTGGCATATACAGGGTCAGTGATGGTGACTGGGATATACAGGGTCAGTGATGGTGACTGACATATACAGGGTCAGTGATGGTGACTGGCATATACAGGGTCAGTGATGGTGACTGACATATACAGGGTCAGTGATGGTGACTGGCATATACAGGGTCAGTGATGGTGACTGACATATACAGGGTCAGTGATGGTGACTGGCATATACAGGGTCAGTGATGGTGACTGGCATACACAGGGTCAGTAATGGTGACTGGCATATACAGGGTCAGTGATGTGATGGTGACTGATATACAGGGTCAG
Organism: Oncorhynchus keta; assembly: GCF_023373465.1. Lineage (NCBI taxonomy): Eukaryota > Metazoa > Chordata > Actinopteri > Salmoniformes > Salmonidae > Oncorhynchus > Oncorhynchus keta. Next base: position 2,622 of record NW_026279518.1, read on the forward strand.
TGATGTGATGGTGACTGACATATACAGGGTCAGTGATGGTGACTGACATATACAGGGTCAGTGATGGTGACTGACATATACAGTCAGTGATGTGATGGTGACGGCATATGCAGGGTCAGTGATGGTGACTGACATATACAGGGTCAGTGATGGTGACTGACATATACAGGGTCAGTGATGGTGACTGACATATACAGAGGTCAGTGATGGTGACTGACATATACAGGGTCAGTG
>NW_026279519.1:0-4794 GCF_023373465.1 Oncorhynchus keta
CCTCTCTATGTAGCCATGTCCATACACTGTCCTCCACTAAACCCAGACCCCTCCTGTTTCCCTCTCTCTATGTAGCCATGTCCATACACTGTCCTCCACTAAAACCCAGACCCTCCTGTTTCCCTCTCTCTATGTAGCCATGTCCATACACTGGGTCCTCCACTAAACCCAGACCCCTCCTGTTTCCCTCTCTATGTAGCCATGTCCATACACTGTCCTCCACTAAACCCAGACCCCTCCTGTTTCACTCTCTATGTAGCCATGTCCATACACTGTCCTCCACTAAACCCAGACCCCTCCTGTTTCCCTCTCTCTATGTAGCCATGTCCATACACTGTCACTCCACTAAACCCAGACCCCTCCTGTTTCCCTCCTCTCTATGTAGCCATGTCCATACACTGTCCTCCACTAAACCCAGACCCCTCCTGTTTCCCTCTCTCTATGTAGCCATGTCCATACACTGTCCTCCACTAAACCCAGACCCCTCCTGTTTCCCTCTCTATGTAGCCATGTCCATACACTGTCCTCCACTAAACCCAGACCCCTCCTGTTTCCTCTCTCTATGTAGCCATGTCCATACACTGTCCTCCACTAAACCCAGACCCTCCTGTTTCCTCTCTCTATGTAGCCATGTCCATACACTGTCCTCCACTAAACCCAGACCCCTCCTGTTTCCCTCTCTCTATGTAGCCATGTCCATACACTGTCCTCCACTAAACCCAGACCCCTCCTGTTTACCTCTCTATGTAGCCATGTCCATACACTGTCCTCCACTAAACCCAGACCCCTCCTGTTTCCTCTCTCTATGTAGCCATGTCCATACACTGTCCTCCACTAAACCCAGACCCCTCCTGTTTACCTCTCTCTATGTAGCCATGTCCATACACTGTCCTCCACTAAACCCAGACCCCTCCTGTTTCCCTCTCTCTATGTAGCCATGTCCATACACTGTCCTCCACTAAACCCAGACCCCTCCTGTTTACCCTCTCTATGTAGCCATGTCCATACACTGTCCTCCACTAAACCCAGACCCCTCCTGTTTACCTCTCTCTATGTAGCCATGTCCATACACTGTCCTCCACTAAACCCAGACCCCTCCTGTTTACCTCTCTCTATGTAGCCATGTCCATACACTGTCCTCCACTAAACCCAGACCCCTCCTGTTTACCTCTCTCTATGTAGCCATGTCCATACACTGTCCTCCACTAAACCCAGACCCCTCCTGTTTACCTCTCTCTATGTAGCCATGTCCATACACTGTCCTCCACTAAACCCAGACCCCTCCTGTTTACCTCTCTCTATGTAGCCATGTCCATACACTGTCCTCCACTAAACCCAGACCCCTCCTGTTTACCTCTCTCTATGTAGCCATGTCCATACACTGTCCTCCACTAAACCCAGACCCCTCCTGTTTACCTCTCTCTATGTAGCCATGTCCATACACTGTCCTCCACTAAACCCAGACCCCTCCTGTTTACCTCTCTCTATGTAGCCATGTCCATACACTGTCCTCCACTAAACCCAGACCCCTCCTGTTTACCTCTCTCTATGTAGCCATGTCCATACACTGTCCTCCACTAAACCCAGACCCCTCCTGTTTACCTCTCTCTATGTAGCCATGTCCATACACTGTCCTCCACTAAACCCAGACCCCTCCTGTTTCCCTCTCTCTATGTAGCCATGTCCATACACTGTCCTCCACTAAACCCAGACCCCTCCTGTTTACCTCTCTCTATGTAGCCATGTCCATACACTGTCCTCCACTAAACCCAGACCCCTCCTGTTTCCTCTCTCTATGTAGCCATGTCCATACACTGTCCTCCACTAAACCCAGACCCCTCCTGTTTCCTCTCTCTATGTAGCCATGTCCATACACTGTCCTCCACTAAACCCAGACCCCTCCTGTTTCCCTCTCTCTATGTAGCCATGTCCATACACTGTCCTCCACTAAACCCAGACCCCTCCTGTTTCCTCTCTCTATGTAGCCATGTCCATACACTGTCCTCCACTAAACCCAGACCCTCCTGTTTCCTCTCTCTATGTAGCCATGTCCATACACTGTCCTCCACTAAACCCAGACCCCTCCTGTTTACCTCTCTCTATGTAGCCATGTCCATACACTGTCCTCCACTAAACCCAGACCCCTCCTGTTTACCTCTCTCTATGTAGCCATGTCCATACACTGTCCTCCACTAAACCCAGACCCCTCCTGTTTACCTCTCTCTATGTAGCCATGTCCATACACTGTCCTCCACTAAACCCAGACCCCTCCTGTTTCCCTCTCTCTATGTAGCCATGTCCATGCACTGTCCTCCACTAAACCCAGACCCCTCCTGTTTACCTCTCTCTATGTAGCCATGTCCATACACTGTCCTCCACTAAACCCAGACCCCTCCTGTTTACCTCTCTCTATGTAGACATGTCCATACACTGTCCTCCACTAAACCCAGACCCCTCCTGTTTCCCTCTCTCTATGTAGCCATGTCCATACACTGTCCTCCACTAAACCCAGACCCCTCCTGTTTACCTCTCTCTATGTAGCCATGTCCATACACTGTCCTCCACTAAACCCAGACCCCTCCTGTTTCCCTTCTCTATGTAGCCATGTCCATGCACTGTCCTCCACTAAACCCAGACCCCTCCTGTTTACCTCTCTCTATGTAGCCATGTCCATACACTGTCCTCCACTAAACCCAGACCCCTCCTGTTTACCTCTCTCTATGTAGCCATGTCCATACACTGTCCTCCACTAAACCCAGACCCCTCCTGTTTCCTCTCTCTATGTAGCCATGTCCATACACTGTCCTCCACTAAACCCAGACCCCTCCTGTTTCCTCTCTCTATGTAGCCATGTCCATACACTGTCCTCCACTAAACCCAGACCCCTCCTGTTTCCCTCTCTCTATGTAGCCATGTCCATACACTGTCCTCCACTAAACCCAGACCCCTCCTGTTTCCCTCTCTCTATGTAGCCATGTCCATACACTGTCCTCCACTAAACCCAGACCCCTCCTGTTTCCTCTCTCTATGTAGCCATGTCCATACACTGTCCTCCACTAAACCCAGACCCCTCCTGTTTCCTCTCTCTATGTAGACATGTCCATACACTGTCCTCCACTAAACCCAGACCCCTCCTGTTTCCCTCTCTCTATGTAGCCATGTCCATACACTGTCCTCCACTAAACCCAGACCCCTCCTGTTTCCTCTCTCTATGTAGCCATGTCCATGCATGGCTCAGAGCAAAGCAAGCAAGAGAGATGCTATGTGTCAGGCTAGCATCAGCTCCCGCAGTCAGCCAAGTGTGTTGAGACAGATTGCACTTTTGCCTTGCCCTGACATCTCTGGTTGTCTGCATTTTGCCAAAGAGCTGTCAGAGATTCAGAGGGGTGGAGGGGAGAAGGGGATAGGGGAGGTAGGGGAGAGGGGTGGAGGGTTGGAATGGAGAGAGGAGAAGGGGAAAGGGGTGGAGGGGAGAGGGGTGGAGGGGAGAGGGTTGGAGTGGAGAGGGTTGGAGTGGAGAGGGAGAGGGAAGGGAGAGGGGAGAGGGAGGGGAGAGGGGTGGAGGGTTGGAGTGGAGAGAGGAGAAGGGAAGAGGGCTGGAGGGGAGAGGGGTGGAGGGGAGAAGGGGATAGGGGAGAAGGGAGAGAGTGGTGGAGGGTTGGAGTGGAGAGAGGAGAAGGGAAGAGGGGTGGAGGGGAGAGGGGTGGAGTGGAGAGGGTTGGAGTGGAGAGGGGTGGAGGGGAAAGGGGAGAGGAGAGGGGAGAGGGAGAAGTGGAGAGGGGAGAAGGGGAGAGGGTTGGAGGTGAGAGGGGTAGAGAGGAGAGGGGAGAGGGAGAATGGGGAGAGGGGAGAAGGGGAACTGCATGGTGAGCCTGTTCTTGTCTCAGCGTCTGGACCCAGTGAGTGGACGTCGGCGGCTTTCCGGCCAGGGGCTCCCTAATTGAGTCTCAGGGCGAAGAGGTGTTGGCAGACCCAAAGAGGAGAAGAGGGGCAGTGTGTGTGTGTGTGTGTGTGTGTGTGTGTGTGTGTGTGTGTGTGTGTGTGTGTGTGTGTGTGTGTGTGTGTGTGTGTGTGTGTGTGTGTGTGTGTGTGTGTGTGTGTGTGTGTGTGTGTGTGTGTGGTCCTATTCACATTACACACACACACACACATGCACCCACCACACACACACACGTGTGAGCTGGTGGGCTGATTGGACGTGACTATTGGTGGATAGGGCCATGGGACAGTAAAGCTCTGACACTGGGCAGGAGCAGCAGCAGGAAGCACAGTGGATTAGACCTGAGCCTGGCTGAGGCTTGCATGGTACACCATATCCCACAAGCAGTTATGTTCTCACTTAATGTGCTGCATTATTCACCAAGAAGAGCAATGCTGTCCAACATTGCGTCGATGCCAATGGGTTTATTTGGTTGTAACTCTGATTGGCTGTGTGTATAGTGAGAGACGCCAGGCTCTCTACTTCATACAGGGATAGTATATCTGACATTCATGAGTAGCAGTCAATATGTCATTGATGTGTAGAAACCAACATATCACATATTAATCCATGCAGTAAATGGATCATGTTTCTAATCCGTCAATGGAATCAGTCTTCAACAACTTAATACACAACACTATGACTGGGGCCAGGGGTTCGTCCTGACTTTACAACCTGAACCAGAAAAACCTCTTGGACCAAGCTGTGATATGTTGTAAAACACTAAGGGCTTTATCCACAGCCTTGTTCTTAGGTAGTGTCTCATCCAGGTCAGTGTCTATGTAAGTACTGCTTGAAATAGACTCAACCTGCCT